>NC_092039.1:60488179-60651076 GCF_003086295.3 Arachis hypogaea
TTTTTTAATCACGGATAATGATATTTTTTCATAAATACAGAATAAATTAATTTTAAAAATTTAAACTTTTTAAATTTTTGTTTATTGGATATTTTTTAAAATCTTTATTTTTCAACTTTTTGGTAAAAGATTATTTTTTAGTTTAAAATTTAAAATAAAAAGTTTTCATCTTTTTTTGCTTCCCATATTGTGGACTTTATTTTATTTTTTAATTTTCAATAAAAATTTAATTTTAAATTAAAAATTATAAAAATAAAAATTTTGTCTTTTCAAATCTAAATTTTTTTCAAGAACATTTTTTTATTTTTTAATCACGGATAATGATATTTTTCATAAATACAGAATAAATTAATTTTAAAAATTTAAACTTTTTAAATTTTTGTTTATTGGATATTTTTAAAATCTTTATTTTTAACTTTTTGGTAAAAGATTATTTTTTAGTTTCAAAATTTAAAAATAAAAAGTTTTCATTTTTTTTGTCTTCCCATATTGCTGGACTTTATTTTATTTTTTAATTTTCAATAAAAAATTTAATTTTTAAATTTAAAAATTATAAAAATGAAAATTTTGTCTTTTCAAATCCTAAATTTTTTTCAAGAACATTTTTTTATTTTTTAATCACCGGATAATGTATTTTTTCATAAATACAGAATAAATTAATTTTAAAAATTTAAACTTTTTAAATTTTTGTTTATTGGATATTTTTAAAATCTTTATTTTTAACTTTTTGGTAAAAAGATTATTTTTAGTTTCAAAATTTAAAAATAAAAAGTTTTCATCTTTTTTTGTCTTCCTAATATTGCTGGACTTTATTTTATTTTTTAATTTTCAATAAAAAATTTAATTTTTAAATTTAAAAATTCATAAAAATGAAAATTTTGTCTTTTCAAATCCTAAATTTTTTTCAAGAACATTTTTTTATTTTTTTAATCACCGGATAATGATATTTTTTCATAAATACAGAATAAATTAATTTTAAAAATTTAAACTTTTTAAATTTTTGTTTATTGGATATTTTTAAAATCTTATTTTTTAACTTTTTGGTAAAAAGATTATTTTTTAGTTTCAAAATTTAAAAATAAAAAGTTTTCATCTTTTTTTGTCTTCCCATATTGCTGGACTTTATTTTATTTTTTAATTTTCAATAAAAAATTTAATTTTAAATTTAAAAATTCATAAAAATGAAAATTTTGTCTTTTCAAATCCTAAATTTTTTTTCAAGAACATTTTTTTATTTTTTAATCACCGGATAATGATATTTTTCATAAATACAGAATAAATTAATTTTAAAAATTTAAACTTTTTAAATTTTGTTTATTGGATATTTTTTAAAATCTTTATTTTTAACTTTTTGGTAAAAAGATTATTTTTTTAGTTTCAAAATTTAAAAATAAAAAGTTTTCATCTTTTTTTTGCCTTCCTAATGTTGCTGGACTTTTTTTATTTTTTAATTTTCAATAAAAAATTTAATTTTTAAATTTAAAAATTCATAAAAATGAAAAATTTTGTCTTTTCAAATCCTAAATTTTTTTCAAGAACATTTTTTATTTTTTAATCACCGAATAATGCTATTTTTCATAAATACAGAATAAATTAATTTTAAAAATTTAAACTTTTTAAATTTTTGTTTATTGGATAATTTTAAAATCTTTATTTTTCAACTTTTTGGTAAAAAGATTATTTTTTAGTTTCAAAATTTAAAATAAAAAGTTTTCATCTTTTTTTTGTTCCCTATATTGCTGGACTTTATTTTATTTTTAATTTTCAATAAAAAATTTAATTTTTAAATTAAAAATTCATAAAAATAAAAATTTTGTCTTTTCAAATCCTAAATTTTTTTCAAGAACATTTTTTTATTTTTTTAATCACCGATAATGCTATTTTTCATAAATACAGAATAAATTAATTTTAAAAATTTAAACTTTTTAAATTTTTGTTTATTGGATATTTTTAAAATCTTTATTTTTCTACTTTTTGGTAAAAAGATTATTTTTTTAGTTTCAAAATTTAAAAATAAAAAGTTTTCATCTTTTTTTGTCTTCCCATATTGCTGGACTTTATTTTATTTTTTAATTTTCAATAAAAAATTTAATTTTTAAATTTAAAAATTATAAAAATGAAAATTTTGTCTTTTCAAATCCTAAATTTTTTTCAAGAACATTTTTTTATTTTTTAATCACCGGATAATGATATTTTTTCATAAATACAGAATAAATTAATTTTAAAAATTTAAACTTTTTAAATTTTTGTTTATTGGATATTTTTAAAATCTTTATTTTTCAACTTTTTGGTAAAAAGATTATTTTTTAGTTTCAAAATTTAAAAATAAAAAGTTTTCATCTTTTTTTTGCTTCCTAATATTGCTGGACTTTATTTTATTTTTTAATTTTCAATAAAAAATTTAATTTTAAATTTAAAAATTCATAAAAATAAAAATTTTGTCTTTTCAAATCCTAAATTTTTTTCAAGAACATTTTTTTATTTTTTTAATCACGGATAATGATATTTTTACATAAATACAGAATAAATTAATTTTAAAAATTTAAACTTTTTAAATTTTTGTTTATTGGATATTTTTTAAAATCTTTATTTTTAACTTTTTGGTAAAAAGATTATTTTTTTAGTTTCAAAATTTAAAAATAAAAAGTTTTCATCTTTTTTTGTCTTCCCATATTGCTGGACTTTATTTTATTTTTTAATTTTCAATAAAAAATTTAATTTTTAAATTTAAAAATTTATAAAAATGAAAATTTTGTCTTTTCAAATCCTAAATTTTTTTCAAGAAATTTTTTATTTTTTAATCACCGGATAATGCTATTTTTTCATAAATACAGAATAAATTAATTTTAAAAATTTAAACTTTTTAAATTTTTGTTTATTGGATATTTTTAAAATCTTTATTTTTAACTTTTTGGTAAAAAGATTATTTTTTAGTTTCAAAATTTAAAAATAAAAATTTTCATCTTTTTTTTGTCTTCCTAATATTGCTGGACTTTATTTTATTTTTAATTTTCAATAAAAAATTTAATTTTAAATTTAAAAATTCATAAAAATGAAAATTTTGTCTTTTCAAATCCTAAATTTTTTTCAAGAACATTTTTTTATTTTTTTAATCACCGGATAATGATATTTTTCATAAATACAGAATAAATTAATTTTAAAAATTTAAACTTTTTAAATTTTTGTTTATTGGATTTTTTAAAATCTTATTTTTAACTTTTTGGTAAAAAGATTATTTTTTTAGTTTCAAAATTTAAAAATAAAAAGTTTTCATCTTTTTTTTGCTTCCTAATGTTGCTGGACTTTGTTTTATTTTTAATTTTCAATAAAAAATTTATTTTTAAATTTAAAAATTCATAAAAATGAAAAATTTTGTCTTTTTTAAATCCTAAATTATTTTTTCATAAATACAGAATAAATTAATTTTAAAAATTTAAACTTTTTAAATTTTTGTTTATTGGATATTTTAAAATCTTTATTTTTCAACTTTTGGTAAAATGATTATTTTTTAGTTTCAAAATTTAAAAATAAAAAGTTTTCATCTTTTTTTTGTTCCCTATATTGCTGGACTTTATTTTATTTTTAATTTTCAATAAAAAATTTAATTTTTAAATTAAAAATTCATAAAAATAAAAATTTTGTCTTTTCAAATCCTAAATTTTTTTTCAGAACATTTTTTTATTTTTTTAATCATCAATAATGCTATCTTTTCATAAATACAGAATAAATTAATTTTAAAAATTTAAACTTTTTAAATTTTTTTTATTGGATATTTTTAAAATCTTTATTTTTCTACTTTTTGGTAAAAGATTATTTTTTTAGTTTCAAAATTTACAAATAAAAAGTTTTCATCTTTTTTTGTCTTCCCATATTGCTGGACTTTATTTTATTTTTTAATTTTCAATAAAAAATTTAATTTTTAAATTTAAAAATTTATAAAAATGAAAAGTTTTGTCTTTTCAAATCCTAAATTTTTTTCAAGAACATTTTTTTATTTTTTAATCACCGGATAATGATATTTTTTCATAAATACAGAATAAATTAATTTTAAAAATTTAAACTTTTTAAATTTTGTTTATTGGATATTTTTTAATTTTTTTTGGTAAAAAGATTATTTTTAGTTTCAAATTTAAAAATAAAAAGTTTTCATCTTTTTTTTGTCTTCCTAATATTGCAGGACTTTATTTTATTTTTTAATTTTATAAAAAATTTAATTTTAAATTTAAAAATTCAAAAAATGAAACTTTTGTCTTTTCAAATCCTAAATTTTTTTTCAAGAACATTTTTTTATTTTTTTAATCACCGGATAATGATATTTTTACATAAATAAGAGTAAATTAATTTTAAAAATTTAAACTTTTTACATTTTGTTTATTGGATATTTTTAAAATCTTCATTTTTTAACTTTTTGGTAAAAAGATTATTTTTTTAGTTTCAAAATTTAAAAATAAAAAGTTTTCATCTTTTATTTTTCCTTCCTAATGTTGCTGGACTTTGTTTTATTTTTTAATTTTCAATAAAAAATTTAATTTTTAAATTTAAAAATTCATAAAAATGAAAAATTTTATATTTTCAAATCCTAAATTTTTTCAAGAATATTTTTGTATTTTTTAATCACCGAATAATGCTACTTTTTCATAAATACAGAATAAATTAATTTTAAAAATTTAACTTTTTAAATTTTTTTTATTGGATAATTTTAAAATCTTTATTTTTCAACTCTTTGGTAAAAAGATTATGTTTTAGTTTCAAAATTTAAATATAAAAAGTTTTCATCTTTTTTTTGTTCCCTATATTGCTGCTGGACTTTATTTTATTTTTAATTTTCAATAAAAAATTTAATTTTTAAATTAAAAATTCATAAAAATAAAAATTTTGTCTTTTCAAATCCTAAAGGTTTTTTTCAGAACATTTTTTTATTTTTTTAATCACCAATAATGCTATCTTTTCATAAATACAGAATAAATTAATTTTAAAAATTTAAACTTTTTAAATTTTTGTTTATTGGATATTTTAAAAATCTTTATTTTTCTACTTTTTGGTAAAAAGATTATTTTTTTAGTTTCAAAATTTAAAAATAAAAAGTTTTCATTTTTTTTGTCTTCCCATATTGCTGGACTTCATTTTATTTTTTAATTTTCATTAAAAAATTTAATTTTTAAATTTAAAAATTTAAAAAAATGAAAAGTTTTGTCTTTTCAAATCCTAAATTTTTTTTCAAGAATATTTTTTTATTTTTTAATCACTGGATAATGATATTTTTTCATAAATACAGAATAAATTAATTTTAAAAATTTAAACTTTTTAAATTTTTGTTTATTGGATATTTTTAAAATCTTTATTTTTCAACTTTTTGGTAAAAAGATTATTTTTTTAGTTTAAAATTTAAAAATAAAAAGTTTTCATCTTTTTTTGCCTTCCCAATATTGTTGGACTTTATTTTATTTTTTAATTTTCGATAAAATATTTCAATTTTAAATCAAAAATTTATAAAAATAAAAATTTTGTCTTTTCAAATCATAAATTTTTTTAAGAACATTTTTTTATTTTTTTAATCATCGGATAATGATATTTTTACATAAATACAGAAAAATTAATTTTAAAAATTTAAACTTTTTAAATTTTTGTTTATTGGATATTTTTAAAATCTTTATTTTTAACTTTTTGGTAAAAATATTATTTTTTAGTTTCAAAATTTAAAAATAAAAAGTTTTCATTTTTTTTGTCTTCCCCATATTGCTGGACTTTATTTTATTTTTTAATTTTAATAAAAATTTAATTTTTAAATTTAAAAATTTATAAAAATGAAAAGTTTTGTCTTTTCAAATCCTAAATTTTTTTCAAGAATATTTTTTTTAATCACCGGATAATGATATTTTTTCATAAATATAGAATAAATTAATCTTAAAAATTTAAACTTTTTAAATTTTTGTTTATTAGATATTTTTTAAAATCTTTATTTTTAACTTTTTGGTAAAAAGATTATTTTTAGTTTCAAAATTTAAAAATAAAAATTTTCATCTTTTTTTGTCTTCCTAATATTGCAGGACTTTATTTTATTTTTTAATTTTCAATAAAAAATTTAATTTTAAATTTAAAAATTCAAAAAATGAAAACTTTTGTCTTTTCAAATCCTAAATTTTTTTCAAGAACATTTTTTATTTTTTTAATCACCGGATAATGATATTTTTACATAAATATAGAATAAATTAATTTTAAAAATTTAAACTTTTTAAATTTTTGTTTATTGGATTTTTTAAAATCTTCATTTTTTAACTTTTTGGTAAAAAGATTATTTTTTTAGTTTCAAAATTTAAAAATAAAAATTTTGATCTTTTATTTTGCTTCCTAATGTTGCTGGACTTTGTTTTATTTTTTAATTTTCAATAAAAAATTTATTTTTAAATTTAAAAATTCATAAAAAATGAAAAATTTTGTCTTTTTAAATCCTAAATTTTTTTTATAAAGACAGAATAAATTAATTTTAAAAATTTAAACTTTTTAAATTTTGTTTATTGGATAATTTTAAAATCTTTATTTTTCAAGTTTTGGTAAAATGATTATTTTTTAGTTTCAAAATTTAAAAATAAAAAGTTTTCATCTTTTTTTTGTTCCCTATATTGCTGGACTTTATTTTATTTTTAATTTTAGTAAAAAATTTAATTTTTAAATTAAAATATTCATAAAAGTAAAAATTTTGTCTTTTCAAATCCTAAATTTTTTTTCAGGAATATTTTTTATTTTTTTAATTATCAATAATGCTATCTTTTCAACAATACAGAATAAATTAATTTTAAAAATTTAAACTTTTTAAATTTTTTTTATTGGATATTTTTAAAAATCTTTATTTTTCTACTTTTTGGTAAAAGATTATTTTTTTAGTTTCAAAATTTACAAATAAAAAGTCTTCATCTTTTTTGTCTTCCCATATTGCTGGACTTTATTTTATTTTTTAATTTTCAATAAAAAATTTAATTTTTAAATTTAAAAATTTATAAAAATGAAAAGTTTTGTCTTTTCAAATCCTAAATTTTTTTCAAGAATATTTTTTTATTTTTTAAATCACCGGATAATGATATTTTTCATAATTACAGAATAAATTAATTTTAAAAATTTAAACTTTTTAAATTTTGTTTATTGGATATTTTTTAATTTTTTTGGTAAAAAGATTATTTTTAGTTTCAAATTTAAAAATAAAAAGTTTTCATCTTTTTTTTGTCTTCCTAATATTGCAGGACTTTATTTTATTTTTTAATTTTTATAAAAAATTTAATTTTAAATTTAAAAATTCAAAAAATGAAACTTTTGTCTTTTCAAATCCTAAATTTTTTTTCAAGAACATTTTTTTATTTTTTTAATCACCAGATAATGATATTTTTACATAAATAAAGATAAATTAATTTTAAAAATTTAAACTTTTTACATTTTGTTTTATTGGATATTTTTTAAAATCTTCATTTTTAACTTTTTGGATAAAAAGATTATTTTTTAGTTTCAAAATTTAAAAATAAAAAGTTTTCATCTTTTATTTTGCCTTCCTAATGTTGCTGGACTTTGTTTTATTTTTTAATTTTCAATAAAAAATTTAATTTTTAAATTTAAAAATTCATAAAAATGAAAAATTTTATCTTTTCAAATCCTAAATTTTTTTCAAGAATATTTTTATATTTTTTAATCACCGAATAATGCTACTTTTTCATAAATACAGAATAAATTAATTTTAAAAATTTTAACTTTTTAAATTTTTGTTTATTGGATAATTTTAAAAATCTTTATTTTTCAACTTTTTGGTAAAAAGATTATTCTTTAGTTTCAAATTTTAAATATAAAAAGTTTTCATCTTTTTTTTGTTCCCTATATTGCTGCTGGACTTTATTTTATTTTTAATTTTCAATAAAAAATTTAATTCTTAAATTAAAAATTCATAAAAATAAAAATTTTGTCTTTTCAAATCCTAAGGTTTTTTTCAGGAACATTTTTTTATTTTTTTAAATCACCAATAATGCTATCTTTTCATAAATACAGAATAAATTAATTTTAAAAATTTAAACTTTTTAAATTTTTGTTTATTGGATATTTTTAAAAATCTTTATTTTTCTACTTTTTGGTAAAAAGATTATTTTTTTAGTTTCAAAATTTAAAAATAAAAAGTTTTCATTTTTTTTGTCTTCCCCATATTACTGGACTTTATTTTATTTTTTAATTTTCAATAAAAAATTTAATTTTTAAATTTAAAAATTTATAAAAATGAAAAGTTTTGTCTTTTCAAATCCAAATTTTTTTTCAAGAACATTTTTTATTTTTTTAATCACTGGATAATGATATTTTTCATAAATACAGAATAAATTAATTTTAAAAATTTAAACTTTTTAAATTTTTGTTTATTGGATATTTTTAAAATCTTTATTTTTCAACTTTTTGGTAAAAAGATTATTTTTTTAGTTTTGAAATTTAAAAATAAAAAGTTTTCATCTTTTTTTGGCCTTCCTAATATTGTTGGACATTATTTTATTTTTTAATTTTCAATAAAATATTTCAATTTTAAATCAAAAATTTTATAAAAATAAAAAATTTTGTCTTTTCAAATCATAAATTTTTTTAAGAACATTTTTTATTTTTTTAATCATCGGATAATGATATTTTTACATAAATACAGAATAAATTAATTTTAAAAATTTAAACTTTTTAAATTTTTGTTTATTGGATATTTTTTAAAATCTTTATTTTTAACTTTTTGGTAAAAAGATTATTTTTTTAGTTTCAAAATTTAAAAATAAAAAGTTTTCATTTTTTTGTCTTCCCCATATTGTTGGACTTTATTTTATTTTTTAATTTTAAATAAAAAATTTAATTTTTAAATTTAAAAATTTATAAAAATGAAAAATTTTGTCTTTTCAAATCCTAAATTTTTTTTCAAGAACATTTTTTTATTTTTTTAATCACCGGATAATGATATTTTTTCATAAATATAGAATAAATTAATTTTAACAATTTAAACTTTTTAAATTTTTGTTTATTGGATATTTTTAAAATCTTTATTTTTTAACTTTTTGGTAAAAAGATTATTTTTAGTTTCAAAATTTAAAAATAAAAATTTTCATCTTTTTTTTGTCTTCCTAATATTGCAGGACTTTATTTTGTTTTTTAATTTTCAATAAAAAATTTAATTTTAAATTTAAAAATTCAAAAAAATGAAAACTTTTGTCTTTTCAAATCCTAAATTTTTTTTCAAGAACATTTTTTTATTTTTTAATCACCGGATAATGATATTTTTACATAAATAAAGAATAAATTAATTTTAAAATTTAAACTTTTTAAATTTTTGTTTATTGGATATTTTTTAAAATCTTCATTTTTTAACTTTTTGGTAAAAAGATTATTTTTTTAGTTTCAAAATTTAAAAATAAAAAGTTTTCATCTTTTATTTTGCCTTCCTAATGTTGCTGGACTTTGTTTTATTTTTTAATTTTCAATAAAAAATTTAATTTTTAAATTTAAAAATTCATAAAAATAAAAATTTTGTCTTTTCAAATCCTAAATTTTTTCAAGAATATTTTTATATTTTTTAATCATCAAATAATGCTACTTTTTCATAAATACAGAATAAATTAATTTTAAAAATTTAACTTTTTAAATTTTTGTTTATTGGATAATTTTAAAAATCTTTATTTTTCAACTTTTTGGTAAAAAGATTATTTTTTAGTTTCAAAATTTAAATATAAAAAGTTTTCATCTTTTTTTTGTTCCCTATATTGCTGCTGGACTTTATTTTATTTTTAATTTTCAATAAAAAATTTAATTTTTAAATTAAAAATTCAAAAAATAAAAATTTTGTCTTTTCAAATCCTAAAGGTTTTTTTCAGGAAAATTTTTTTCTTTTTTTTAAATCACCAATAATGCTATCTTTTCATAAATACAGAATAAGTTAATTTTAAAAATTTAAACTTTTTAAATTTTTGTTTATTTGATATTTTTAAAAATCTTTATTTTTCTACTTTTTGGTAAAAAGATTATTTTTTTAGTTTCAAAATTTAAAAATAAAAGTTTTCATTTTTTTGTCTTCCCCATATTGCTGGACTTTATTTTATTTTTTAATTTTCAACAAAAAATTTAATTTTTAAATTTAAAAATTTATAAAAATGAAAAGTTTTGTCTTTTCAAATCCTAAATTTTTTTTCAAGAACATTTTTTTTAATCACTGGATAATGATATTTTTTCATAAATACAGAATAAATTAATTTTAAAAATTTAAACTTTTTAAATTTTTGGTTATTGGATATTTTTTAAAATCTTTATTTTTCTACTTTTTGGTAAAAATATTATTTTTTTAGTTTCAAAATTTACAAATAAAAAGTCTTCATCTTTTTTGTCTTCCCCATATTGCTGGACTTTATTTTATTTTTTAATTTTCAATAAAAAATTTAATTTTTAAATTTGAAAATTTATAAAAATAAAAAGTTTTGTCTTTTCAAATCCTAAATTTTTTTTCAAGAACATTTTTTTATTTTTTTAATCACCGGATAATGATATTTTTACATAAATACAGAATAAATTAATTTTAAAAATTTAAACTTTTTAAATTTTTGTTTATTGAATATTTTTTAAAATCTTCATTTTTAACTTTTTGGTAAAAAGATTATTTTTTTAGTTTCAAAATTTAAAAATAAAAACGTTTCATCTTTTATTTTGCCTTCCTAATGTTGCTGGACTTTGTTTTATTGTTTAATTTTCAATAAAAAATATTATTTTTAAATTTAAAAATTCATAAAAAATGAAAAATTTTGTCTTTTCAAATCCTAAATTTTTTTCAAGAATATTTTTTTAGTTTTTAATCACCGAATAATGCTACTTTTTCATAAATACAGAATAAATTAATTTTAAAAATTTAAACTTTTTAAATTTTTGTTTATTGGATAATTTTAGAAATCTTTATTTTTCAACTTTTTGGTAAAAAGATTATTTTTTTAGTTTCAAAATTTAAAAATAAAAAGTTTTCATCTTTTTTTGTTCCTATATTGCTGGACTTTATTTTATTTTTAATTTTCAATAAAAAAATTTAATTTTTAAATTTAAAAATTTATAAAAATGAAAAGTTTTGTCTTTTCAAATCCTAAAGGTTTTTTTCAGGAACATTTTTTTTATTTTTTTAAATCACCAATAATGCTATCTTTTCATAAATACAGAATAAATTAATTTTAAAAATTTAAACTTTTTAAATTTTTGTTTATTGGATATTTTTTAAAATCTTTATTTTTTAACATTTTGGTAAAAAGATTATTTTTTTAGTTTCAAAATTTAAAAATAAAAAGTTTTCATTTTTTTTGTCTTCCCCATATTGCTGGACTTTATTTTATTTTTTAATTTTAAATAAAAATTTATAAAAATGAGAAGTTTTGTCTTTTCAAATCCTAAATTTTTTTCAAGAAGATTGTTTTATTTTTTTAATCACCGGATAATGATATTTTTTCATAAATACAGAATAAATTAATTTTAAAAATTTAAACTTTTTAAATTTTTGTTTATTGGATAATTTTGAAAATCTTTATTTTTCAACTTTTCGGTAAAAAGATTATTTTTTAGTTTCAAAATTTAAAAATAAAAAGTTTTTCTCTTTTTTTTTGTTCCCTATATTGCTGGATTTTATTTTATTTTTAATTTTCAATAAAAAATTTAATTTTTAAATTAAAAGATTCATAAAAATAAACATTTTGTCTTTTCAAATACTAAAGTTTTTTTCAGAAACATTTTTTTAATTTTTTTAATCACTAATAATGCTATCTTTTCATAAATACAGAATAAATTAATTTTAAAAATTTAAACTTTTTAAACTTTTGTTTATTGAATATTTTTAAAAATCTTTATTTTTCTATTTTTTGGTAAAAATATTATTTTTTTAGTTTCAAAATTTACAAATAAAAAGTCTCCATCTTTTTTGTCTTCCCCATTGATGAGTATTTTTGCGGAAAACGAATTTCCAACACACAAATCCAACCGGCAAGTGCACCGGGTCGCATCAAGTAATAAAAACTCACAGGAGTGAGGTCGATCCCACAGGAATTGAAGGATTGAGCAATTTTAGTTTAGTGGTTGATTTAGTCAAGCGAATCAAGATTTGGTTGATTGATTGGTGATTTGCAGAATTTAAATTGCATTGAAAGTAAAGAGAACAGGAAATAAATTGCTGAATCTTAAATAACAAGAAATTAAATGGCAGAAACTTAGATTGCAAGAAATATAAATTGCAGAATCTTAAAGTGCAAGAAATGTAAATGGCTTGAAATGTAAAGGGGATTGGGGATTGGATTTGCAGAATTTAAACAAGGAAAAGTAAATTGCATCAAGTAGAGAAGTAGAAGAGGGTGTGGATGAAATCAGATCTTGAAGCAGAGAAGTAAATGAACATGGAAAGCAGTAAACAGAATGTAAATTGGGAATTTAGATCTCAGGACCCAGAGACTAGAAAACCAAGTCTAGATCTCACTGCCTTCCTAGATCCAACAAGAACAATTGCAAGGGAATTGTAAATTGCAAAGAAAGTAGATGAGACGCAAGTAACAGAAATGGAAATTCAATTGCAGTGAAAATAAACAAGATCCAAGGTGAGATTGAAACAGAATTCCTTCAATTCTCCAACCCAAGATCCAAGACAGTTGTAATTGAAATTGAAAGCAATAAAACTAAGAGGAAGATAATGGAATTCTCCTTCCCCCAAACTAAGAAATTAAAGATCACTCAATATCCAAAGCTCTCCGAAAACTATTCTGAAAATTCAAAGGGAAAGCTCTCCGAAGAACTTGAATTCTATCCTATTTATACACTTTCTTCAAATGATCTTCAAGCCTTGAGTTGGCCTTTGCTCTTGGTGGAATTGGGTTGAAAGAGGCCTTGGTTGATTGCTCTTGGAGTTTGGAGAGGAACCAAAGTGAACCAATTTAACCGGGTTGGAATTTTGCAAAAGTTGGAGTAAAAGTTTGAGCAAAAGTTAGGGGTCTAACTTTTGCTCCAACGTTGGCCCTTCCTAGTGCACCTATGGCGCCAACGTTAGCCCAAAAGTTAGGGGTCTAACGTTGGCGCAAACTTTTGCTCCTCCCCTTGTATTTTCATGTGCCAACGTTAGCCCAAAAGTTAGGGGGCTAACGTTGGCGCAAACTTTTGGTGGCCAGGGAGGCTTTTCTCATGCCAACGTTAGCCCAAAAGTTAGGGGGCTAACGTTGGCGCAAACTTTTGGTGCCCAGGGGTGATCTTCATGTGCCAACGTTAGCCCAAAAGTTAGGGGGCTAACGTTGGCGCAAACTTTAGGTGCCCAGGGAGTGATTTTCAAGTTCTAACGTTAGCCCAAAAGTTAGGGGTCTAACTTTGAGGCTAACTTTTCACCCAAAAGTTTGTGCAAAAGTTTGAGGCTAACTTTAGGTCCAACTTTTTGCTTCCTGGTTCAATTTCACTTATTCCATTGTCCTCTCTTTACTCCTAGCTATTCCTTCTTGCTTCAACCTTTCTTCAAGCTTTCTTCACCTATCATTAATCAACCAAACACATCAAAGCTATGCTCAAAATCATGAGATATTCATTCTATCCTAATATGCAACCATTATGGCATCAAATCTCATGAAATAGCATGAATTCATACATAGTTGATTCAATCAAAGGAAGCATGAAAATCTACCCAAATTGGCTTGCTTAGAGCTCAAGAAAGTGCATAATTCAATTGAAAACAAAAGAAAAAGACTAGTGAAACTAGGCTAAGATGACTTGTCATCACAACACCAAACTTAAAGCTTGCTTGTCCCCAAGCAAGAAAAGATTTATTGAGAAGAAAGAGTGGAATGGAAGAGGATGTTCATGCTAGCAGAGTATTATTGGTAGTTCATGGGGTTTTGTGTGGATATGCAAACACTCACTTCTTATTGACTCTTAGGCCTAGAAAGTCTCCTTCAAGCCTCAAGTAACATACTGCTATGACCTCTCATTATTCCTTTATCCTTGGCTATTACTTTTTTCAAAAGCTTTATTTGAGTGTCATGTGCAGCAAGTTCATTTTCTTTTCTGTATACTTGACACATTATTCACCATAGACACTTGGCTCACATTCCCTTTTAAACATTGATGCCCAACACCTCTTTGGGTTACTAAATGCCTTGTAGTTAGGTTGCTCTTGATAGTGGACTTTCAGCTGATGATCCCGGATTAGTTAATCCAAGTCACCAAGTGTTGAAGCACTCCAAAGAGCTTACTAATCCAAGCAGATCCTAGTACAAAGACACCACAGGCATATATTTTAAGGTTCAAGCTATTGGTGTCCAGCTTTGTTTCTTTTTTTTTCTGCCACTTTTTGGCTATCTCTTTTCTTTCTTTCTTTTTGTTTTTCTTTCTAACCAAGGATCTTTATTGAATTGAGATTCATAGACAGTAGACCACTTTATATTCAGAAGGAGACATCCTAGTTCTTTTATTCACTAAAAGTGAGATATTATACAGTCACACACACATACCACCACTTACTTTAATCATACTTCTATCTAACAGAGAACTATCTCACTTCACCTTCAAACATTTCTTTTATTGATTTAAAGATGCAGGGGACAGAACATGCTTTTAGTCAAGTGGAAGTGAACACACAAGCGCATACTTAAGCTAGCTCACTTATTTTAAGAGTGATTCTACTTGTATTAGATGAACATTTTAACAAAACACAAGTCAAGACATTTTTCCACAGCAAGAGTTAAGTTTGAATACAACCTATTGGTTTGCAGTTCTTTTGTCCTCCCTTCTGTTGTGCCCACATAGTGTCCTCAAATGGTGATGAATTCCCTGCACAATTCTCACAAGTTGCTTGCCTCTCAAGCCCTTAGGTGACCAGTTAGTATTAAGTGTGGCTTATGGATTTAATTTGGTGTGGGGACACCAAACTTAATTTCTTGCCACTTTTCTTGATACAACAAGTTAACTTTAGGCAAAATCTTGTGTCCTTGCTAAAGGTTATGAAGTTAAGACTAAAAAGCAGTTAATTTGTTGAATAATCTGTTTGATTGCTAGCAATGTGTAGGAAGTTAGAATGTACTTTTGAATGAGGTTCTGGTGTAACACCAAACTTAAAATCCTACATTCTCCCCTAAGTTGTTTTTGGTGTGCAACACCAAACTTAGCTCCTTGCAATACATATCAATTATTCAACATTTTTATTGAAAAAGTTATGAAAAGAAAACTACCTCAGGTTGGGTTGCCTCCCAACAAGCGCTCTTTTATTGTCACTAGCTTGACATCTTTCAATTCTTTTCAAGAGGGCTGTAGGTTCTGGACCTCTTTTTCCTTGTCCCATTGTCCTCCCAAGTATAACTTTGCTCTGTGACCATTTACTGTGAATTCATTCTTTGTTGCCTCATCAAGCAGTTCAATACTCCCATAAGGAAAAACCTTTGTCACCAAGTATGGCCCAGTCCACTTAGACTTTAGTTTGCCAGGGAAAAGTTTAAGCCTTGAATTGTACAGGAGCACTTGCTGTCCTGGCTTGAATTCCTTCTTTGTGATCTTCTTGTCATGCCACCTCTTAGCTCTCTCCTTGTATATCTTAGCACTTTCATAAGCGTCTAGCCTGAATTCATCTATCTCATTTAGTTGTAACAACCTTTTCTCTCCTGCAGCTTGGGGATCAAGGTTGAGGAGTTTAGTGGCCCAAAAAGCTCTGTGTTCAAGCTCTACAGGGAGGTGGCAGGATTTGCCATACAAAAGCTGAAAGGGTGACTTGCCAATAGGAGTTTTAAAAGCTGTCCTATATGCCCACAATGCATCCTCTAGCTTTCTAGCCCAATCTTTTCTTGTGATTCCCACTGTTTTCTCTAGGATTTTCTTTAATTCCCTATTTGCCAGTTCAGCTTGGCCGTTAGTCTGAGGGTGGTAGGGTGTGGCTACCTTATAGATTACTCCATATTTGTGGAGGAGTTTTTCCATCTGTTTGTTGCAGAAGTGACCACCACCATCACTAACAAGCCCCTTGGGCACTCCATATCTTGTAAAAATGTGCTTTTTAAGGAATTGGAGGACGATATGTGCATCACAGGTAGTTGTGGCTATGGCTTCCACCCACTTTGAGACGTACTCCACTGCTACTAAGATGTATCTGAAAGAGTAGGAAGGGGGAAAGGGTCCCATGAAGTCAATTCCCCATAGGTCGAACAATTCTAATTCCAAGATGAAGTTTTGAGGCATCTCATTTCTTCTTGTTAACCCTCCTGTTTTCTGACATTCATTACATTGGTGGACATATTCTCTGGCATCTTTGAAGATAGTTTGCCAATAGAAGCCACTTTGCAGTACTTTTGCAGCTATTTTTTCTGGGCCAAAGTGTCCACCATAAGCTGAACCATGACAATGCCACAAGATGTCCCTTATTTCACTCGCACCTTCTGATTACTCCATCAGAGCATCTCTTGAACAGGAAGGGTTCATCCCATGAAAATTTCCTTGCTTCATTGATTAACCTCTTCACTTGTTGCTTAGAGAACTCTTGAGGTATCTTCCTTCCAACTTTGTAGTTTGCTATGTCAGCAAACCAAGGTGCTTGCTGGATCTGTAAGAGGTGTTCATCTGGAAAGCTTTCATTTACGGGCTGAGAAGCTTTTTGAATTGTTTCATGTGGTAGCCTTGATAGATGATCAGCAACCCAGTTTTCAGTGCCCTTCCTATCTCTTATCTCGATGTCAAACTCTTGTAAGAGCAATATCCACCTGATGAGTCTCGGTTTAGCATCCTGTTTTGACATCAAATACTTAAGTGCAGCATGGTCAGTATAAACCACAACTTTGGATCCTATAAAGTATGACCTAAACTTATCAAATGCATAAACTACAGCTAGCAACTCCTTCTCTGTTGTGGTGTAATTTTTTTGGGCATCATTCAACACTTTACTTGCATAATATATAACATGATGCAGATTTCCTTTCTTTTGCCCAAGTACAGCACCAATTGCGAGGTCACTTGCATCACACATGAGTTCAAAAGGTAATTTCCAATCTGGAGGTGTGATGATTGGTGCTGTCGTGAGTTTATGTTTTAGGGTTTCAAAGGCATGCCGGCAGTTTTCATCAAACACAAAAGGGTTATCAAGCATTAACAGATTACTTAAAGGTTTGGCTATTTTTGAAAAGTCCTTGATAAACCTTCTATAAAATCCGGCATGTCCCAAGAAACTTCTAACAGATTTCACATTAATTGGTGGAGGGAGTTTTTCTATTATTTCAACCTTTGCCTTATCAACCTCTATCCCTTTTCTT
This sequence comes from Arachis hypogaea, assembly GCF_003086295.3. Lineage (NCBI taxonomy): Eukaryota > Viridiplantae > Streptophyta > Magnoliopsida > Fabales > Fabaceae > Arachis > Arachis hypogaea. The sequence continues at coordinate 60,505,447 of NC_092039.1, forward strand.
GAAACTTTATGGCCAAGGACAATCCCTTCGGGTACCATGAAATGGCATTTCTCCCAGTTTAAAACCAAATTAGTTTCTTGGCACCGTTTCAAGACAAGGGTTAAATGGTTCAGGCAAGCATTAAAATTATCACCAAAAACAGAAAAGTCATCCATGAAGACCTCTAGAAATTTTTCGACCATATCAGAGAAAATGGATAGCATACACCTTTGAAATGTGGCAGGGGCGTTGCAAAGCCCAAAGGGCATCCTTCGGTATGCAAAGACTCCAAATGGGCATGTAAAGGCAGTCTTCTCTTGGTCCTTGGGGTCCACCACTATTTGATTATACCCAGAATATCCATCCAAAAAGCAATAGTAGGCATGACCGGCCAGCCGTTCCAACATCTGATCAATGAATGGAAGAGGGAAATGGTCCTTTCTGGTGGCATCATTCAATCTTCTATAGTCTATGCACATCCTCCATCCGGTCACTGTTCTAGTAGGAATCAACTCATTCTTCTCATTGGTGATGACCGTCATTCCTCCTTTCTTTGGTACAACTTGAACCGGGCTCACCCATGAGCTGTCAGATATTGGGAATATTATCCCTGCATTCCACAACTTCATTACTTCTTTCTGGACAACTTCCTTCATTGTGGGATTTAGCCTTCTTTGAGATTGAACCACTGGTTTGGAATTATCTTCCAAGAGGATTTTATGCATACATACTGCAGGGCTGATTCCTTTCAGGTCATCAATGGTCCATCCTAAAGCATCTTTGTGAGCTTTGAGTACATTAAGAAGCTCTCCCTCTTCCTTCTTTGTCAGGGATGAATTAATGATCACTGGGAAACTTTCTGATGTGCCTAGAAATGCATATTTGAGATGGGGGTAGTGGTTTCAGTTCTTGTTTTCGTACTTCTTCCTTCTTGTCCTGTTTTTCATCTTGCTCAATGAAGGTCTTAGCTACTTGTTCTTCTGTTGCCCCTTGATTTCCTTCTTGCTCCTGAGAATTTTCTTCCAGCATTTCTTCCACCAAGCTCTCTATCATATCCACTTTTACGTAGTCCTCTTGCTCAGGGATGTGTTGCATTGACTTGAAAACATTTATGACCATTTGTTCATTATGGACCCTGAAGATCATTTCTCCTTTTTCTACATCAATGATGGCTCTTGCTGTGTGTAGAAATGGTCTTCCCAAAATGATTGAGTCGCTTCCTTCCTCTTCAGTATCCAAAATCACAAAATCTGCTGGGAAGATAAATTCCCCAACCTTCACCAACAGATTCTCCACAATTCCATTGGGTGTCTTGATGGATCTGTCAGCCATGACTAATGACATCCTGGTGGGTTTAAGCTCTTCTATATCAAGCTTTCTCATCATTGAAAGAGGCATTAAATTGATGCTGGCACCAAGGTCACAGAGAGCTTTGTTGAGAATTGTTTTGCCAATGGTGCATGACACTACAAAGCCCCCCGGATCCTTGAGTTTTGGTGGAATGCCCCGTTGAATCATAGCACTACATTCCTCGGTGAGTAATACGGTTTCCCTCTCAAGCCAACTTCTTTTCTTGTTGATAAGCTCCTTTAAAAATTTGGCATACAGAGGCATTTGCTCAAGTGCTTCAGCCAAGGGGATATTGATTTCCAGCTTCTTGAAGGTCTCAAGGAACTTGTGGAAATGCTGGTCCTTAACCTCTTTGTTGAATCTTTGAGGATATGGCAGTGGAGGTGTGATGCTCTTTCCTATTTGCTGTTGTCCCTGAGTCATTTCCCTTGAGCTATGTGGCTGGTTGTCCTTCTCTTTAAGTTTCTCAGTGCTTTTGTTTGGCACCACAACTTGCTCCTTAGCTTTATCTGCTTTTGTTTGCTCCTCATCCTCTGTTGGTTCTTTGATGCTCCCTGTTTGCTTCTTTGTAGTGTCATTGTTGCTCATCAATGTTCTCCCACTCCTTAATTGTATTGCCTTGCATTCCTCCTTGGGATTTGGGATTGTGTCACTGGGCAGTGAGCTTGAAGGTCTCTCAACAGAAATTTGCTTGGAGAGTTGCCCAATCTGCCTCTCTAGGCTTTTTAGTGATGCTTCATGGTTTTTGTTTGTTATTTCCTGGTGTTTCATCATTTTGTCTATCAAGGTCTCCAAGTTGGTGAGTCTTTGGGGTTCAGGTGGTGCTTGTGGTGGGTTGTGAGCCGTGGATGGTGGATGATAAGCATTTTGGTTGGTGGGTTGGTTAGTGGGTTGGTACTGGTTGAGATTGGGGTAGTTGTTTTGAGGTTTTCTATAAGTGTTTTGGTTAATTTGCTGCTGGTTGAAATTTTGGTTGTTTCTTGGGTTGTTTTGGTTTGAGTTCCTCTGCCATGGTTGTTGGTTTTGGTTGTGAGTGTCTCCCCATCTGAGGTTGGGGTGATTCTTCCATGAGGGGTTGTAAGTATCACCATAGAATTCATTTTGACTTGAATGCATGTACTGGACTTGTTCTTGTTGTTGCTCCTCTTGAATTTCTTCATTTTGCCCCCATGTGATTAATGGTTGGCTAGTGTTAACTGCTGCAACTTGGAGGCTATCAATCCTCTTGGTCATTTGCTCAAATTGTTGTTGAATTTGCTGCTGCATTAATTTGTTCTGAGCCAGGATTGAATCCACTCCTTCTAGCTCCATTACTCCTCTTCTTTGTGATGGTTGGCGGCTTCTTTGATGAGCAAAGAAATATTGGTTGTTAGCCACCATATCAATGAGTTATTGAGCCTCCTCTGCAGTTTTCATGAGTTGCAAGGAACCTCCAGCTGAATGATCCAAAGCTTCCTGGGATTTCAATGTTAAGCCTTCATAGAAGTTTTGCAGCTTCTCCCATTCATTAAACATGGCAGGGGGGAATTTTCTGACTAGAGCCTTGTACCTCTCCCATGCCTCATAAATGGGTTCAGCCTCCATTTGTGTAAATGTTTGTACTTCAGCCTTCAACCTTATAATCCTCTGAGGTGGATAAAACTTGGCAAGGAACTTGGTTACCAAATCATCCCAGTTGTTGATGCTATCCCTTGGAAACGATTCCAACCATTGAGTGGCCTTGTCCCTGAGAGAGAATGGGAATAGCATCAGTTTGTAACTGTCAGGAGGCACACCATTAGTTTTGACAGTGTTACATATCCTCAAGAAGGTGGATAAGTGTTGGTGCAGGTCTTCAAGTGATCCTTCACCAAAAGAGCAATTGTTCTGAACCAAAGTGATGAGTTGTGGCTTAAGTTCAAAATTGTTTGCATTGACATTTGGAGCCAAAATGCTGCTTCCACAATGTCTAGGATTTGCAAAGGTATAGGAGGCCAAAAATCTCCTCTGGGGTGGGTTGTCATTGTTGTTGTCTGCTCCACTTGGTAGATTCGTTGAATGTTCCTCCATCTCTTGAAATTCTTCGTCTGATTCCTCTTCTCCAACAATATTTTTCCCTCTTTCAGCTCTTCTTAACCTTCTGAGAGTTCTTTCATCTTGTTCATGAAAATTTAGTGTGTTTCTTCTTGTACCTGACATACAAGCATAACATAAGAAACGCACAAACCAATGATACTTCAATCTACTGCTAAATTGAAGTTTTAGTTAGTTTAAGCAAAAAATCAAACAGTTAGTGGGTTAATCAAAAATTAAGAAAAAGTGCTTGATCTAAACTACCACCTCACTTAATCATTGTCAATATAATCAATCCCCGGCAACGGCGCCAAAAACTTGATGAGTATTTTTGCGGAAAACGAATTTCCAACACACAAATCCAACCGGCAAGTGCACCGGGTCGCATCAAGTAATAAAAACTCACGGGAGTGAGGTCGATCCCACAGGGATTGAAGGATTGAGCAATTTTAGTTTAGTGGTTGATTTAGTCAAGCGAATCAAGATTTGGTTGATTGATTGGTGATTTGCAGAATTTAAATTGCATTGAAAGTAAAGAGAACAGGAAATAAATTGCTGAATCTTAAATAACAAGAAATTAAATGGCAGAAACTTAGATTGCAAGAAATATAAATTGCAGAATCTTAAAGTGCAAGAAATGTAAATGGCTTGAAATGTAAAGGGATTGGGGATTGGATTTGCAGAATTTAAACAAGGAAAAGTAAATTGCATCAAGTAGAGAAGTAGAAGAGGGTGTGGATGAAATCAGATTTTGAAGCAGAGAAGTAAATGAACATGGAAAGCAGTAAACAGAATGTAAATTGGGAATTTAGATCTCAGACCCAGAGACTAGAAAACCAAGTCTAGATCTCACTGCCTTCCTAGATCCAACAAGAACAATTGCAAGGGAATTGTAAATTGCAAAGAAAGTAGATGAGACGCAAGTAACAGAAATGGAAATTCAATTGCAGTGAAAATAAACAAGATCCAAGGTGAGATTGAAACAGAATTCCTTCAATTCTCCAACCCAAGATCCAAGACAGTTGTAATTGAAATTGAAAGCAATAAAACTAAGAGGAAGATAATGGAATTCTCCTTCCCCCAAACTAAGAAATTAAAGATCACTCAATATCCAAAGCTCTCCGAAAACTATTCTGAAAATTCAAAAGGAAAGCTCTCTGAAGAACTTGAATTCTATCCTATTTATACACTTTCTTCAAATGATCTTCAAGCCTTGAGTTGGGCCTTTGCTCTTGGTGGAATTGGGTTGAAAGAGGCCTTGGTTGATTGCTCTTGGAGTTTGGAGAGGAACCAAAGTGAACCAATTGAACCGGGTTGGAATTTTGCAAAAGTTGGAGTAAAAGTTTGAGCAAAAGTTAGAGGCTCCAACTTTTCATATCAGCTAGCCTCTTTTGCTGATACCAACGTTGGTGCAAAAATTAGGGGTCTAACTTTTGCTCCAACGTTGGCCCTTCCTAGTGCACCTATGACGCCAACGTTAGCCCAAAAGTTAGGGGTCTAACGTTGGCGCAAACTTTTGCTCCTCCCCTTGTATTTTCATGTGCCAACGTTAGCCCAAAAGTTAGGGGGCTAACGTTGGCGCAAAATTTTGGTGGCCAGGGAGGCTTTTCTCATGCCAATGTTAGCCCAAAAGTTAGGGGGCTAACGTTGGTGCAAACTTTTGGTGCCCAGGGGTGATCTTCATGTGCCAACGTTAGCCCAAAAGTTAGGGGGCTAACGTTGGCGCAAACTTTTGGTGCCCAGGGGTGATCTTCATGTGCCAACGTTAGCCCAAAAGTTAGGGGGCTAACGTTGGCGCAAACTTTTGGTGCCCAGGGGTGATCTTCATGTGCCAACGTTAGCCCAAAAGTTAGGGGGCTAACGTTGGCGCAAACAACTTTAGGTGCCCAGGGAGTGATTTTCAAGTTCTAACGTTAGCCCAAAAGTTAGGGGTCTAACTTTGAGGCTAACTTTTCACCCAAAAGTTTGTGCAAAAGTTTGAGGCTAACTTTAGGTCCAACTTTTTTCTTCCTGGTTCAATTTCACTTATTCCATTGTCCTCTCTTTACTCCTAGCTATTCCTTCTTGCTTCAACCTTTCTTCAAGCTTTCTTCACCTATCATTAATCAACCAAACACATCAAAGCTATGCTCAAAATCATGAGATATTCATTCTATCCTAATATGCAACCATTATGGCATCAAATCTCATGAAATAGCATGAATTCATACATAGTTGATTCAATCAAAGGAAGCATGAAAATCTACCCAAATTGGCTTGCTTAGAGCTCAAGAAAGTGCATAATTCAATTGAAAACAAAAGAAAAAGACTAGTGAAACTAGGCTAAGATGACTTGTCATCACCCATATTGCTGGACTTTATTTTATTTTTTAATTTTCAATAAAAAATTTAATTTTTAAATTTGAAAATTTATAAAAATAAAAAGTTTTGTCTTTACAAGTCCTAATTTTTTTTCAAGAACATTTTTTTTATTTTTTTAATCACCGGATAATGATATTTTTTCATAAATACAGAATAAATTAATTTTAAAAATTTAAACTTTTTAAATTTTTGTTTAATGGATATTTTTTAAAATCTTTATTTTTTAACTTTTTGGTAAAAAGATTATTTTTTTAGTTTCAAAATTTAAAAATAAAAATTTTTCATCTTTTTTTGTCTTCCTTATATTGCAGGACTTTATTTTATTTTTTAATTTTCAATAAAAAATTTAATTTTAAATTTAAAAATTCATAAAAATGAAAAGTTTTGTCTTTTCAAATCCTAAATTTTTTTTCAAGAACATTTTTTTATTTTTTTAATCACCGGATAATGATATTTTTACATAAATACAGAATAAATTAATTTTAAAAATTTAAACTTTTTAAATTTTTGTTTATTGAATATTTTTTAAAATCTTCATTTTTTAACTTTTTGGTAAAAAGATTATTTTTTTAGTTTCAAAATTTAAAAATAAAAACGTTTCATCTTTTATTTTGCCTTCCTAATGTTGCTGGACTTTGTTTTATTTTTTAATTTTCAATAAAAAATTTTATTTTTAAATTTAAAAATTCATAGAAAATGAAAAATTTTGTCTTTTCAAATCCTAAATTTTTTTCAAGAATATTTTTTTAGTTTTTAATCACCGAATAATGCTACTTTTTCATAAATACAGAATAAATTAATTTTAAAAATTTAAACAATTTAAATTTTTGTTTATTGGATAATTTTAGAAATCTTTATTTTTCAACTTTTTGGTAAAAATATTATTTTTTAGTTTCAAAATTTAAAAATAAAAAGTTTTCATCTTTTTTTGTTCCCTATATTGCTGGACTTTATTTTATTTTTAATTTTCGATAAAAAAATTTAATTTTTAAATTAAAAAATTCATAAAAATAAAAATTTTGTCTTTTCAAATCCTAAAGGTTTTTTTCAGGAACATTTTTTTATTTTTTTAAATCACCAATAATGCTATCTTTTCATAAATACAGAATAAATTAATTTTAAAAATTTAAACTTTTTAAATTTTTGTTTATTAGATATTTTTAAAAATCTTTATTTTTCTACTTTTTGGTAAAAATATTATTTTTTTTAGTTTCAAAATTTAAAAATAAAAAGTTTTCATTTTTTTTGTCTTCCCCATATTGCTGGACTTTATTTTATTTTTTAATTTTCAAAAAAAATTTAATTTTTAAATTTAAAAATTTATAAAAATGAAAAGTTTCATCTTTTCAAATCCTAAATTTTTTTTTCAAGAACATTTTTTATTTTTTTAATCACGGGATAATGATATTTTTTCATAAATACAGAATAAATTAATTTTAAAAATTTAAACTTTATAAATTTTGTTTATTGGATATTTTTAAAATCTTTATTTTTCAACTTTTTGGTAAAAAGATTATTTTTTTAGTTTTAAAATTTAAAAATAAAAAGTTTTCATCTTTTTTTGACCTTCCCAATATTGTTGGACTTTATTTTATTTTTTAATTTTCAATAAAATATTTCATTTTTAAATTTAAAATTTTATAAAAATAAAAAATTTTGTCTTTTCAAATCATAAATTTTTTTCAAGAATATTTTTTTATTTTTTTAATCATCGGATAATGATATTTTTACATAAATACAGAATAAATTAATTTTAAAAATTTAAAATTTTTAAATTTTTGTTTATTGGATATTTTTTAAAATCTTAATTTTTTAACTTTTTGGTAAAAAGATTATTTTTTTAGTTTCAAAATTTAAAAATAAAAAGTTTTCATTTTTTTTTGTCTTCCCCATATTGCTGGACTTTATTCTATTTTTTAATTATAAATAAAAAATTTAATTTTTAAATTTAAAAATTTATAAAAATGAAAAGTTTCATCTTTTCAAATCCTAAATTTTTTTTTCAAGAACATTTTTTATTTTTTTAATCACCGGATAATGATATTTTTTCATAAATACAGAATAAATTAATTTTAAAAATTTAAACTTTTTAAATTTTTGTTTATTGGATATTATTTAAAATCTTTATTTTTTAACTTTTTGGTAAAAAGATTATTTTTAGTTTCAAAATTTAAAAATAAAAATTTTTCATCTTTTTTTGTCTTCCTAATATTGCAGGACTTTATTTTATTTTTTATTTTCAATAAAAAAATTTAATTTTAAATTTAAAAATTCATAAAAATGAAAAGTTTTGTCTTTTCAAATCCTAAATTTTTTTTCAAGAAAATTTTTTTATTTTTTTAATCACCGGATAATGATATTTTTACATAAATACATAATAAATTAATTTTAAAAATTTAAACTTTTTAAATTTTTGTTTATTAGATATTTTTTAAAATCTTCATTTTTTAACTTTTTGGTAAAAAGATTATTTTTTTGTTTTAAAATTTAAAAATAAAAAGTTTTCATCTTTTATTTTGCCTTCCTAATGTTGCAGGACTTTGTTTTATTTTTTAATCACCGAATAACGCTATTTTTTCATAAATACGGATTAAATTAATTTTAAAAATTTAAACTTTTTAAATTTTGTTTATTCGATAATTTTGAAAATCTTTATTTTTCAACTTTTCGGTAAAAAGATTATTTTTTAGTTTCAAAATTTAAAAATAAAAAGTTTTCCTCTTTTTTTTTGTTCCCTATATTGCTGGATTTTATTTTATTTTTAATTTTCAACAAAAAAATTTAATTTTTAAATTAAAAGTTTCATAAAAATAAAAATTTTGTCTTTTCAAATACTAATGTTTTTTCAGAAACATTTTTTTATTTTTTTTAATCACTAATAATGCTATCTTTTCATAAATAGAGAATAAATTAATTTTAAAAATTTAAACTTTTTAAATTTTTGTTTATTGGTTATTTTTAAAAATCTTTATTTTTCTAATTTTTGGTAAAAAGATTATTTTTTTAGTTTCAAAATTTATAAATAAAAAGTTTTCATCTTTTTTTTGTCTTCCCCATATTGCTGGATTTTATTTTATTTTTTAATTTTCAATAAAAAATTTAATTTTTAAATTTAAAAATTTATAAAAATGAAAAGTTTTGTCTTTTCAAATCCTAAATTTTTTTTCAAGAACATTTTTTTATTTTTTTAATCACCGGATAATGATATTTTTTCATAAATACAGAATAAATTAATTTTAAAAATTTAAACTTTTTAAATTTTTGTTTATTGGATATTTTTGAAAATATTTATTTTTGAACTTTTTGATAAAAAGATTATTTTTAGTTTCAAAATTTAAAAATAAAAAATTTTCATCTTTTTTTGTCTTCCTAATATTGCAGGACTTTATTTTATTTTTTCATTTTCAATAAAAAAATTTAATTTTAAATTTAAAAATGCAAAAAAAATGAAAAGTTTTGTCTTTTCAAATCCTAAATTTTTTTTCAAGAACATTTTTTTCTTTTTTTAATCACCGGATAATGATATTTTTTCATAAAAACAGAATAAATTAATTTTAAAAAATTAAACTTTTTAAATTTTTGTTTATTGGATATTTTTTAAAATCTTTATTTTTTAACTTTTTGGTAAAAATATTATTTTTTAGTTTCAAAAATTAAAAATAAAAATTTTTTATCTTTTTTTGTCTTCCTAATATTGCAGGACTTTATTTTATTTTTTCATTCTCAAAAAAAAAATTAATTTTATATTTAAAAATTCATAAAAATGAAAAGTTTTGTCTTTTCAAATCCTAACTTTTTTTTCAAAAATATTTTTTATTTTTTAATCACCGGATAATGATATTTTTACATAAATACATAATAAATTAATTTTAAAAATTTAAACTTTTTAAATTTTTGTTTATTGGATGTTTTTTAAAATCTTCATTTTTTAACTTTTTGGTAAAAATATTATTTTTTTAGTTTCAAAATTTAAAAATAAAAAGTTTTCATTTTTTTTGTCTTCCCCATACTGCTGGACTTTATTTTATTTTTTAATTTTAAATAAAAAATTTAATTTTTAAATTTAAAAATTTATAAAAATGAAAACTTTTGTCTTTTCAAACCCTAAATTTTTTTTCAAGAACATTTTTTTATTTTTTAATCACCGGATAATGATATTTTTTCATAAATATAGAATAAATTAATTTTAAAAATTTAAACTTTTTAAATTTTTGTTTATTGGATATTTTTTAAAATATTTATTTTTCAACTTTTTGATAAAAAGATTTTTTTTTAGTTTTAAAATTTAAAAATAAAAAGTTTTCATCTTTTTTTGGCCTTCCCAATATTGTTGGACTTTATTTTATTTTTTAATTTTCAATAAAATATTTCAATTTTAAATCAAAAATTTTATAAAAATAAAAAATTTTGTCTTTTCAAATCCTAAATTTTTTTCAAGAACATTTTTATATTTTTTAATCACCGAATAATGCTACTTTTTCATAAATACAGAATAAATTAATTTTCAAATTTTAAACTTTTAAAATTTTTATTTATTGGATATTTTTTAAAATCTTAATTTTTTAACTCTTTGGTAAAAAGATTATTTTTTTAGTTTCAAAATTTAAAAATAAAAAGTTTTCATTTTTTTTGTCTTCCCCATATTGCTGGACTTTATTTTATTTTTTAATTATAAATAAAAAATTTAATTTTTAAATTTAAAAATTTATAAAAATGAAAAGTTTTGTTTTTTCAAATCCTAAATTTTTTTTCAAGAACATTTTTTTATTTTTTTAATCACCGGATAATGATATTTTTTCATAAATACAGAATAAATTAATTTTAAAAATTTAAACTTTTTAAATTTTTGTTTTTTGGATATTTTTTAAAATCTTTATTTTTTAACTTTTTGGTAAAAAGATTATTTTTAGTTTCAAAATTTAAAAATAAAAATTTTTCATCTTTTTTTTGTCTTCCTAATATTGCAGGACTTTATTTTATTTTTTATTTTCAATAAAAAAATTTAATTTTAAATTTAAAAATTCATAAAAATGAAAAGTTTTGTCTTTTCAAATCCTAAATTTTTTTAATCACCGGATAATGATATTTTTACATAAATACATAATAAATTAATTTTAAAAATTTAAACTTTTTAAATTTTTGTTTATGGATATTTTTTAAAATCTTCATTTTTTAACTTTTTGGTAAAAAGATTATTTTTTTGTTTCAAAATTTAAAAATAAAAAGTTTTCATCTTTTATTTTGCCTTCCTAATGTTGCAGGACTTTGTTTTATTTTTTAATCACCGAATAATGCTATTTTTTCATAAATACAAATTAAATTAATTTTAAAAATTTAAATTTTTTAAATTTTTGTTTATTCGATAATTTTGAAAATCTTTATTTTTTAACTTTTCGGTAAAAAGATTATTTTTTTAGTTTCAAAATTTAAAAATAAAAAGTTTTTATCTTTTATTTTGCCTTCCTAATGTTGCTAGACTTTGTTTTATTTTTTAATTTTTAAATTTAAAAATTCATAAAAAATGAAAAATTTTGTCTTTTCAAATCCTAAATTTTTTTCAAAAACATTTTTATATTTTTTAATCACCGAATAATGCTATTTTTTCATAAATACAGATTAAATTAATTTTAAAAATTTAAACTTTTTAAATTTTTGTTTATTGGATAATTTTGAAAATCATTATTTTTCAACTTTTCGGTAAAAAGATTATTTTTTAGTTTCAAGATTTAAAAATAAAAAGTTTTCATCTTTTTTTTGTTCCCTAGATTGCTGGATTTTATTTTATTTTTAATTTTCAAGAAAAAATTTAATTTTTAAATTAAAAGATTCATAAAAATAAAAATTTTGTCTTTTCAAAACCTAAAGTTTTTTCAGGAACATTTTTTTATTTTTTTTAATCACCAATAATGCTATCTTTTCATAAATACAGAATAAATTAATTTTAAAAATTTAAACTTTTTAAATTTTTTTATTGGATATTTTTTAAAAATCTTTATTTTTAAACTTTTTGGTAAAAAGATTATTTTTTTTAGTTTCTAAATTTAAAAATAAAAAGTTTTCATCTTTTTTTTGTCTTTCCCATATTGCTGGACTTTATTTTATTTTTTAATTTTCAATAAAAAAATTTAATTTTTAAATTTAAAAATTTATAAAAATGAAAAGTTTTGTCTTTTGAAATCCTAAGTTTTTTTTCAAGAACATTTTTTTTTATTTTTTTAATCACCGGATAATGATATTTTTATTTTTAATCACCGACTTTGTGGCCGAATACACTGAAGGCCAAGGAAATCTGATGACCTGGTATCTGTTTGTAGATAGATCATCAAACAAATCTAGAAGCAGAGTATGAGTCATCCTGAAAAATGAATAAGGAACTCAGTTAGAAGTATCAGTGTATCACTAAAGTTCGAGTTTCCAGCTTCCAATAATCAACTAGGATATGAAGCTTTCCTTGATTACTTGAAGTTGGCTAAAGAGGTTGGGGAAGAAAGATTGATAGTGTTTAGTGACTCTCAAGTGATAACTTCCTAAGTTAACGGCACTTATCAGGTCAAAGATCACAAAATGAAGAAGTACTTAGAAGAAGTACAAGAATATTTTGCACAGTTCTCGAAAAGGAAGGTCCGACATATAGCTCAAAAATTCAACACCCGAACAGATGCCCTCTCTAAGTTAGCCAGCACCAAGCCAGGGGACAACAATAGAAGCCTCATCCAGAAAATTCTACATGCACCATCAGTGTCAAAGGATGGATGACCATATCCAACCAAAGTTAAGGATGGATGACTCCCATGGTCGACTATCTTATATTTGATATTGTTCTTGAAGATGAAAAAGAGTCACGAATGCTCATAAGTGAAGTACAAAATTATACGCTAGTCTACAAGGTTCTCTACGAAAGAGGGATATTTACACCTCTATTATAGTACATCCCAAACTCTAATACCAAAGAGGTCTTAGAAGAAGTACATAATGATATATGTGGGAACCACTTAGAAGCACGATCACTAGCCAAGAAGGTGATCCAAGCCGACTTCTTTTGGCTATCTTTGCAAAGAGAAGCGGCCGAGTTCGTAAAATAATGCCCGCCTTGTCAGAAGCATGCCAACTTCCATGTTACCCCTCCAAAGGAGCTTATCAGCGTCACCTCGCCCTGTCCATTCCTAAAATGGGGCCTTGACCTCCTCGAACCATTTTCACAAGCTCCAAGACAAGTAAAATACCTCATAGTATGAATTTATTATTTTACTAAGTGGATCAAAGCAAAACCATTAGCGACTATCATAGCCCAACAAAGTAAGAAATTTCTTTATAAGAACATTGTCACAAGGTTTGGAGTTTTCCACTCCATCACCACAGACAATGGAACTTAATTCACCGACTCAACCTTTAGGAAATTGGTGGCTAGCCTTAACATCAAGAACCAATTCACATTGGTAGAACACCCTCAAGCGAATGAAGCTAAAGCAGTAAACAAAGTAATATTGGCTGGGTTGAAATGCCAATTACAAGATGCAAAGAGAGCTAGGACGAATGAGCTTCCTCAAGTTTAGTGAGCATATCAGACAACTCTCCATTCAACAACAGGGGAGTCACCTTTCTGACTTGCTTTTGGCATAGAAGCCATGATTCCTATAGATATCACTGAAGAATCTCCAAGAGTTAGATTCTATGATGAAGTGATCATTTTCCAAGTACAAAAGGAAGAACTCGACCTCTTCCTAGAAGTCCGAGATCAAGCTCGGGTCAAAGAATAAGCATTGAAGCAAAGGATGGCCTTAAGGTACAACCAGAAAGCAATCAAGAGAAACTTTACCATAAACGGCCTTATACTGATCCAAAATGACATTGGAGTTCAAAAGTCAAACGAGAAAAAGTTAGCAGCAAACTGGAGAGGGCCTTACAAGGTCACCGAGGTCATAGGAAGGGATTATTATAAGATGTCTGACTTAAAAGCAAACGAGCTCCCGAGGTCGTGGCATGCATGTAACTTAAAAAGGTATTACAGTTAGAGAAGTGTATCTTGCTCCGTGGTGTACTCTTTTTCCCGACTTCATGGTTTTCTCCCAAAAATGGTTTTTATGAAGGCAGTTTTAATGAGGCATCACAACAAAGGCTAGGGATTATAAGAAAATCTTTATGTAAACCCTTTTTCTCTTATCAATAATAAAGTATTTCATCTATCAGATTTCTCATTCTCAAACGCATTAATTTAAGCTCAAAAAATCGCCAAAATTGTTGACCAACTTATATGGTTGGCAAGATGAATTGACGAGGTACAAATTAATATAAGAAGTTATGTAAGCAGTTCATAAACCGACCTACAAAATAAGTCGGACCAAAATGAAATGTAAAAGTAACTTGGCAAAAGCCCGATTACATGAAGTCGGAACTCATAAGGGAGAAATAATACTTGTATTTAAGCCTAGAAAAGATCGATCTACCTTGCCGACGTCTTTTCTAACTTAGCAAAAAGCAACATCGAAAGTAGTCAAAATAAAAACTCTTCAACTAAGATATGTTTCAAATGACGTAATCATTCATACAAAAAAAACCACTACTAAAATAGTAGAGGAAGGTTTTTAAACAGAATCAAAAAGTTGTTCAAACTACAACTAGGACAAAATAGAAATTGTTTAAAACCAACTATTACAAAGAATAAAGACCCACAGGTCAGACCATTCAAAACTACAAAACTCGAAAGAAGTTACAAAGGATTGAGTTATTCTCCTGTGAAAGCATCCTCGGCTTGAGTGCTAGAGGTCGGACCATATTCAAACATTGGCACTACAGGAATTATACAAGTTGGAGAAGGAAGAAGCTCACCACCAGATTGAGGGTTAGGAGCTTGAGAAGTCTGTCCGAGCTGTTCCCTCGAGATCTTTGGATCAGGCATAGGGATGTCCTTCTGATCATTTGGAGCCAGAACGATTTTTCCGTCCACCACTATATTGTTAGAGCTGATGAGCGAGAGGTCTACCTCGGGAGCAACAACTCGGAACTGAGCCTTTAGGTTTTCAACCATCTCATCTATACCCTCAGCCACAAACTCCTCAAGCTCCACATACTTATCCCCGGATTTAGTAACCTCATCCACCAAATCAATCTTTTCCCCACAAATCTGGGTATAACACTCTTCATTTTTCTTTTTCAAACCCTCTGACATAGCCAAAGCAGCCTCCACCTATTTTACTTTAGCCTGAGCTTTACTAAGGTCGGGCGAGTCCCTCTCTTCCTCCAACTCCTTCTTGGACTCCCTCAAGGAGGCCACTTTAGCCTGCGAAGCAGCCAAGGAGCTCTGAGTGGCATTAAGAGGAGTCTTCTCCAACTCCCTGGCCAAGGCTACATAAATGCTTATGGTCCGAACTCTACCTCGGGCTAAGAGTTGAAGTGGGCTTTTGATAGCTACATCATCCATGCTAATATAGCTATATGGAAGGATGTGTTTTTCACTCCAAGCAAGGCCGTTAAAATACTGCTCATATATACTCCCCAACTCAGAGGTCCTGAACTTTTTGGGATTTGGTTTGGAGGTAGAAGGTGGAAGATGAGCTGTTGGTTTAGCCAAGCAGGGAGGAGGAAGAGTCGGCTAAAAGGTCGGGTTGAGAATAACTTTTAGAGAGGTTGACATGCCCGAGTCTGACTTCAAGGGCGAGGACAAGTCGGCAGTTTCACAAGCTTCTTTCAACTGTATGCTCCATGAAACAACGTTCTTCCTAGTAGCTCAGAGCATTTTCATGGTAGCCGACTTGGGAGCCATCCTTTCTACAACACCCAAATAAGGGAACATTAGTCATCAACACAATTTTAAAAGCAAAATCTATAAAAGGAAGAGAGAAAATTACCTAGCTCAGACTAAAGGTGGCTCGGATTCCCTAAATACCTTTTTGTACCCAGATAAGGAGCTCGGCCCCATAACTCTTGAAACACCCCGACCACACCCTCTTCTTCCTCGACTAAGTCATCCGAGTTATATTTGATTATCACAGGATTTTCTTCCCAATAGAAAGGGAAAAGGGGCTCATCCTCATCATTCAGGAAAAAAGGTCGAACACCCTCTTTAGGTCAGACTTTAAAAAAATAATTTTTAAAGTCATGGAAGGACTCATCAAATATAGCAAGAACTTTCCTACCCTGAATAGCACGAAAAGAAAGCCAAACTTATTTTTTAGAGTTAAAAGCTTTGGTGAGGATAAAGTGGTAAAAGAAAACTTTTAGGGAAAGTCGGACATTTAGTTCCCAACAAAAAAGGTGGTATATTTATAAGAAGCCCCGAGAATTAGGATGCAGTTGGGCACAGAGTCTAATGCTTAAGTCATAAAATAGAGGTGGCAAGGTATTACGACCACTAAAAATAAAACTTAGTACGTGTAGTAGTGTAAAAAGGTTTATAACTAGGAGCCTTTGAGGAAAAGAGGTAAATCAAAATCTTTAAATCAAAAAGCGCAACACTCCGATCGATAACATAAACGAAAAAGACAAGGATAAGCTAATGCGAGAACATACACAACAGAGTGCCAATAACATAGATATCAAGGCTCAAGACTCGGTTTGCGAAGATAACCGGTCCGAGCATATAAGTATATATACATATATAAGGGAACTACCCCAAATATAACCCAAAAGACAATATACAGAACTTGTTTCTCCAAAATAACCTCTAAGAGGAGTTACATAATCCTATTCCTAAACAATTATTATTATCCTGTTCCTCTTTTCCGCTATTTCCTCCTGAGCTCTCTTCTTCTGACATAAAGTCTAATTGTTGTATAAAATAGTCTTCAGTTTCAGAAGAATCTTCATAGCTTGATTCTTCTTCTGATTCTGAATTGATTAGTATGGCTGTTAAAGCGTGTTTAATTTCTTTATTTTCTATTTTATTTATTTTTTGTTCTGTCGTACATTTATTAGCATAATGTCCTTGTTTTTTACATTTCCAACATATTACTGGTTTTTTCTTATTAGAAAATTTAGGTTTTCCTTTAGGGGTTTTATGGAATTTTTTATGATATTTCTGTTCATAATAAAGGGGTTTGTCTATATTATATTTAGGTTTTTTATAAAATTTTCTCTTTTTAACTTTATGCTGTCCACTAGGTACTTTTTCAGGAGTTATTCCATATTGATAACAAAAAGTGCCAAGCTCTCTTTTACCCGTGATACTTTCTTGTTTTATTTTCTGTTGTATCTTGGTATCTGTGCATACTTCTATAACTGTTTGTACTATTATATTATGCAATTGTCCAAAAGTTAATGAATTATAGGGAATCTGGGTCCCAAATTGTGTTTGTAGTTTTTGTAATACTTTTTCAGAGAATAATTTTGGTAAGGCTGCTACGAATCTTTCTTTCCAGAAAGGCGCATGTGCATCATCTCTTATCATGACTTTTGACATAAAAACATCTTTATACCATCTATAATCAGACATGGTTGGACATCTTAAATTCATTAATTGAGTATGTATCCTATCTTTAAAAATACTGGGATCTCCTACAAAATTTTTAATAATAGTGTATATTAATGTGGATGTAGCGTCTGGTGATTGATCTTCTTGTTTAATACTATTAATAATTAATTCTTTTTCTTGGACGCTGAGAAAATTATCCCACCAACCTTTTAATTGTCCTGTAAATCCTTGGGTTATCATGATTGCTGCTTCTCTATCAGAAGCTTTTCTCATCTTATAGGCAGTTGCAGCTATAGTCATATTACACATTTGATCTAAAATGGCTTGTTCACTTAATCCATCTATATTCCATTCTACTAAGTCTGATCCTGAAAAACTATTTTGTACTAATTGTGTTCGCTCTTCTAGGCCTACATCTACTGGTGATGGTCTAGGATAATAATTTCTGGTTTTAGGATAATCTCTTTTATAGGATATTTTATTTAATTCTAATTCTTCTTCCTTTTGCAATGTATTAATTGTTAATTTTCCTAGACTAATACTTCTAAGTTTTTCTTTTAGTTCTTCAACTTCTGTTTCTACTTTAGATTTTAAGCTAATATTATCTAAACTTTGTAATTTATATATGGGTTTTTCTATGGGTTTTTCTACCTTAATAACTTTTTCCATATTTTCCATTCTTCCTAATTGATTTTTCATTATATCTAACATGGTGTTAGTAAAGTTTAATTGTTGATGTAATTTCTTAATATCTCTTTTCTTTATGTTTCCTTCTGTATTACTATCTTTATAAGGTGTTGCTTCAACTTCTAGGTCTTTTCCTATTGGTATTTTGATAGTTTCTTTAGGAGGGTATTCAGATTCTATTACTGATCCTGAGCTTGTTTTCCAAACAACAGTTGGTTTTGTTAAAGGACATAATTTCTTTTCGGGTTTGGAGTAATAATTTACGTACCAATCAAAGAAGAACAAGCTAATCCTATTTTCTTTCATAAAATCATAGAATAGTTCTCTTATTCTAATAACCTCTTTTTCTGAATGGTTGGTAAAATACCAATCTCTTAATGATTTATTGTAATCAGCATTAAAATCTTGTCTAATCCATTCTTTATCAATCTCAAATGGTTCTTCCTTTATAATTACGGACATAATTTGTGATTCTCTTGGATCAAATTCTGAAGGGGATTTATATACAGCAGTGGCTATATGTGGCCTTCTGTTGTCAATTCCTACAATATCATCGATATTTCCTATGGACAAATTATCTATAGAATTTCTATGGCTAATAGTTTCAACATTATCAGGAACTCTTAATGATTGGGATCTATTCATCCTGATTTTAATATCAGGTCCCAATCATTAAGAGTTCCTGATAATGTTGAAACTATTAGCCATAGAAATTCTATAGATAATTCTTCCATAGGAAATATCGATGATATTGTAGGAATTGACAACAGAAGGCCACATATAGCCACTGCTGTATATAAATCCCCTTCAGAATTTGATCCAAGAGAATCACAAATTATGTCCGTAATTATAAAGGAAGAACCATTTGAGATTGATAAAGAATGGATTAGACAAGATTTTAATGCTGATTACAATAAATCATTAAGAGATTGGTATTTTACCAACCATTCAGAAAAAGAGGTTATTAGAATAAGAGAACTATTCTATGATTTTATGAAAGAAAATAGGATTAGCTTGTTCTTCTTTGATTGGTACGTAAATTATTACTCCAAACCCGAAAAGAAATTATGTCCTTTAACAAAACCAACTGTTGTTTGGAAAACAAGCTCAGGATCAGTAATAGAATCTGAATACCCTCCTAAAGAAACTATCAAAATACCAATAGGAAAAGACCTAGAAGTTGAAGCAACACCTTATAAAGATAGTAATACAGAAGGAAACATAAAGAAAAGAGATATTAAGAAATTACATCAACAATTAAACTTTACTAACACCATGTTAGATATAATGAAAAATCAATTAGGAAGAATGGAAAATATGGAAAAAGTTATTAAGGTAGAAAAACCCATAGAAAAACCCATATATAAATTACAAAGTTTAGATAATATTAGCTTAAAATCTAAAGTAGAAACAGAAGTTGAAGAACTAAAAGAAAAACTTAGAAGTATTAGTCTAGGAAAATTAACAATTAATACATTGCAAAAGGAAGAAGAATTAGAATTAAATAAAATATCCTATAAAAGAGATTATCCTAAAACCAGAAATTATTATCCTAGACCATCACCAGTAGATGTAGGCCTAGAAGAGCGAACACAATTAGTACAAAATAGTTTTTCAGGATCAGACTTAGTAGAATGGAATATAGATGGATTAAGTGAACAAGCCATTTTAGATCAAATGTGTAATATGACTATGGCTGCAACTGCCTAT
The DNA here is from genome assembly GCF_003086295.3 of Arachis hypogaea. Lineage (NCBI taxonomy): Eukaryota > Viridiplantae > Streptophyta > Magnoliopsida > Fabales > Fabaceae > Arachis > Arachis hypogaea. The sequence goes on from NC_092039.1 coordinate 60,524,993, forward strand.
AAGATGAGAAAAGCTTCTGATAGAGAAGCAGCAATCATGATAACCCAAGGATTTACAGGACAATTAAAAGGTTGGTGGGATAATTTTCTCAGCGTCCAAGAAAAAGAATTAATTATTAATAGTATTAAACAAGAAGATCAATCACCAGACGCTACATCCACATTAATATACACTATTATTAAAAATTTTGTAGGAGATCCCAGTATTTTTAAAGATAGGATACATACTCAATTAATGAATTTAAGATGTCCAACCATGTCTGATTATAGATGGTATAAAGATGTTTTTATGTCAAAAGTCATGATAAGAGATGATGCACATGCGCCTTTCTGGAAAGAAAGATTCGTAGCAGCCTTACCAAAATTATTCTCTGAAAAAGTATTACAAAAACTACAAACACAATTTGGGACCCAGATTCCCTATAATTCATTAACTTTTGGACAATTGCATAATATAATAGTACAAACAGGTATAGAAGTATGCACAGATACCAAGATACAACAGAAAATAAAACAAGAAAGTATCACGGGTAAAAGAGAGCTTGGCACTTTTTGTTATCAATATGGAATAACTCCTGAAAAAGCACCTAGTGGACAGCATAAAGTTAAAAAGAGAAAATTTTATAAAAAACCTAAATATAATATAGACAAACCCCTTTATTATGAACAGAAATATCATAAAAAATTTCATAAAACCCCTAAAGGAAAACCTAAATTTTCTAATAAGAAAAAACCAGTAATATGTTGGAAATGTAAAAAACAAGGACATTATGCTAATAAATGTACGACAGAACAAAAAATAAATAAAATAGAAAATAAAGAAATTAAACACGCTTTAACAGCCATACTAATCAATTCAGAATCAGAAGAAGAATCAAGTTATGAAGATTCTTCTGAAACTGAAGACTATTTTATACAACAATTAGACTTTATGTCAGAAGAAGAGAGCTCAGGAGGAAATAGCGGAAAAGAGGAACAGGATAATAATAATTGTTTAGGAATAGGATTATGTAACTGTAGAAACTGCGAAAAAACTGTAAATGTTTTAACTAAAGAACAAACTTCTACACTAGTCAAAATAATTGACAAGTTAGAAGATACACCATTAAGGGATGAGTTTATAAGACAATTAGCTGAATTAGTTAAAAAAGAAGAAGAAAGTAAGGAAGAAATAAGACCAATAGAAATAAAAGAAATTTATAATCGTTTTAAAAATCCACAAGAAGAAGTTTCCCTTAATTCTCTTAAAGAAGAGATAAAAAAGTTAAAAAGAGAAATTTCAGAATTAAAACAACAAAACATTAATATGGACTACAGATTACTAAAAATAGAAGGAGAAAACATAATAAAAATCCAAGAACAATCTTTGCAAAATAATGAAGGGACTAGTAATATAACAATCCCTGAGAATTATATTAACCTAGGTACAGAAAACTATATAAATATATTAACATTATTAGTAAGTCAAAAATGGTTTACTACGATAACTTTAATAGTAGGAGAAGAAAAATTTGATTTAATAGCTATGGTAGATTCAGGAGCTGATGTTAATTGTATACAAGAAGGATTAATACCCACAAAATATTATGAGAAAACTACAGAAAGAGTTTTAATGGCAGAAAACGACAAAATGACTATAGACTATAAGTTATCCAAAGCAAAAATTTGTAAAAATAGGGTATGCTTTGCCACTACATTCTTTTTAGCAAGAAATATATCTCATCAAGTTATATTAGGAAATCCTTTCACTTTATTATTATATCCCTTTAATGTCGACATAGACGGAACAACTTGTACAAGAATCCCTAATCATCCTGTCCATTTTGAATTTCTCACAAGACCAAAACAGCATGAACTCAATCTGTTACAACACCTATCTACACAGGTTAGTGTAATGGAAACAGAAGTAAAACAAATTAATTGTTTGAGCCTAGAGAAAACTTTACAACAATTACCGCGTCAAGTTAATATTATAGAAAGAAAAACAAGACAAATTAACTACTTAAACCAAGAAATTACACATAAAAGAATAGAAGAACAATTACAAACCCCAGAAATACAAGGTAAAATAAAAGCAATTGAAGAAAAAATTAAAAAAGAATTATGTAGTTTAAATCCCACAGCCTTTCAACATAGAAAATTACATGAAATATCTTTACCATATGAAGATGGGTTTAAAGAAAAAGACATACCAACAAAGGCAAAACCGATACATATGAACAAAGAGTATCTAGAATATTGTAAAAAAGAAATACAAGAATATCTAGATAAAGGACTAATAAGGCCTTCAAAATCACCGTGGAGCTGTACAGGCTTCTATGTGATGAAAGCATCTGAAATAGAAAGAGGTGCTCCAAGATTAGTTATCAATTATAAACCTCTAAACAAGGTATTAAAATGGATTAGGTATCCTTTACCAAATAAAAGTGATTTAATTAAAAGATTAAATAAAGCAAATATCTTTTCAAAATTTGATTTAAAATCAGGATATTATCAAATTGCAGTAAAAGAGGAAGATAGATATAAAACAGCCTTTATAGTACCTTTTGGACATTATGAATGGAATGTAATGCCTCAAGGATTAAAAAATGCTCCAAGCGAGTTTCAAGAAATAATGAATAATATATTTTACCCACATATAGAATTTACTATAGTATATCTTGATGACGTATTAGTATACTCAAAAGGTATAAAGCAGCACATATATCATCTAGAAAAATTTATGGACATTATAAAAGAGTAGGGATTAGTTTTATCAGAAAAGAAAATGAAAATTTTTACAACTAAAGTAAGGTTCTTAGGATATGAAATTTATCAAGGAACCATAGTACCTATTAAAAGAGCTATTGAATTTGCAGATAAGTTTCCAAATGAAATAACTGACAAAAAACAATTACAAAGATTTTTAGGATGTTTAAATTATGTGGCAGAATTCTTACCTGGTATAAGAGTTACTTGCGAACCTCTTTATAAGAGGTTAAGAAAAAACCCACCTCCATGGACAAAAGAAATGACTTCTATAATAATAAAAATAAAAAATGCAGTAAAAGAAATACCTTGCATAAATATACTAGACCCATCGGCTAAATTAATTGTAGAAACAGATGCATCAGAATTAGGATATGGAGGAATTCTTAAACAAATACCTCCTAAAAGCTCAAAAGAACAGATAGTAAAATACCATTCAGGAATTTGGAACCAAGCCCAAAAGAACTACCCCACAGTTAAAAAAGAGATACTTGCCATAGTATTATGTGTTTCAAAATTTCAAGAAGATTTATTTAATAAAACCTTCTTAATAAGAACTGATTGTAAAGTAGCCCCAAATGTTTTAGAGAATGATGTAAAAAATTTGGTTTCAAAACAAATATTTGCAAGATGGCAAGCTATTTTATCATGCTTTGATTTTACTATTGAACATATAAAAGGAGAACTAAATTCACTCCCTGACTTTCTTACTAGAGAATTTTTGCAGGGAAAAGATGGAGCAAAAACCAGCCTCCAGTGAAGATTATGGTCAACCTTTTGACCAAGTAAAAGAAAAAAAATTACCTATTATCCCTGTACCAGCAAAACCATTATCATTAAGACCTATGACAATGTCACAGGTTGTAAAAGCATCATCATCATCATCACCTTCTAAGAGCCCTTCAATTACTACTAATAATAAATTCACATTATTACAACCATCAGATCTCTACAACACTCAACCTTTGAAAGAACAGTTTCCTTATTATGAAAAGCCCAATCCTATTAAAATATTAACCATTGAAAAAGAATGGTTCAAAAAAGACAAAAAAACCCTATAAAAGACTATTTTCCCAAACACTTTCCATTACATTCCTATTAACCCACAAAAAACCCAGAAATTCTATGAATTCATATTAGTAGACACTGGATCTATTGAATTAACCCATTATAGAGACTCCAATACCAAACAACCTATTTACTCAAAAATAAAAATCATGAAAATATTATCTCTACAAGAATGGGAATTACCCCCATATCATTCTAAAAACTTCTCTTTGAAGTTTGAACCTCAAAGCTATACCTATTATGATTACCAAGAAGCATGGAACCATATTTTATTCCTATCACCAAGTCCCCATTCTTGGTTCATATGGTTCAGGAAGGGGATATCATTACAATTTCCCAAATGGTTCCAATCATGGTTCCAGAATTTCGGACCGATAGAAGCCTTCTTCCCGAAAGAAGCCAGCATGGCGTATGAATACTTCAAAAGCAAGTCATCATTTCTACAAGAGTACAAATTCATTTCCTTTATAGCAGCTATGGGAATAAGCTGGATTATGACTTGGGAATATGATTCAGCAGCATATGAGGAATGTGCAAGCATACAATATTTAGTAAGAATAATAAAAATTAAGTGGTGGAACAAATATGATATAAATCTGCTAAGTAAAAGAGCTATTGATCAATGGTTAACAACATCACAAAAGCGTCCGGCTATAACAGCCTCAAGCACCAACAATGAACAAATAGCGTATAAGAAAGAAACTCAATTCTTAGCACAAAAGAGACAAATTATGGCAGCATTAGCCGCAGCAACTTCAGAAGAAGATATTCAAAACTCTTTACAAGCAATACAGACCGTGCCTCTTGGAGAAGATGAAGAGGTCCAATCCAGCCCAGCTCATTATTATCAAGACTCACAAGATCCATTTGAGATGTAACAAAGTAATGTATGTGTAAAAGCCCAATCATGAAAAAAAAAAGGTAAAAAGTAAAAAAGTAAAAAGTAAATGTTGAACAGTAAAAGCAAACAGTGAATGTCGGCAAACAGTAAAAGCAAACAGTAAATGTCGGCAAATAGTACCCAAATAGTCACCATTTTGGGTCTATAAATACCAAAGCCCTCACTCATTTAGGGGCATCAAAAACTTGAATACTCAAGAAATCTCTCTACTCTTATATCTTCTTACTTTATAAATTCTCCAAGTATTTGTAATCATCTTCAAGAATTGTATCAACTTTGCAAGCAATAATAGTACAAGTCCATTTCTGTAAGCTTTATTCATCCTTTAATCTCTTTATTATTATATTCTATTTTCTTTAAATATAATGTCATTACTGCATAAGAAGCTTAAATCTTTAAAGTTTCTTAGAAGAAATATGAAAATGAGAAGATTAGCCTTAGCAAGAAGATACATAGAAATAATAGCTGAATCTTCTGAATTAAGTCAAGAAATAGAAAAATTAGATAAAAAAAATAATCAAAATAAGAAATATGTTAAGAAATGTTAAAGTAGTAAGATCCGTAAAAAGCTTAAAAGAAAACATTAAGAATAAAAGGATTTATCATGTTCGTAAATTGCATTATGTTCATAGACAAAATATGATAACTTTACAACAAATGGGTCAACCATTAATACAAGCTCAACCCGTACCAGCCCAACCTATACAAGTGGTATCAGAGCCTGCTCGAGAGGGAGGTATCTGATAACATTTATAAAGAAATTATTTTTAACTGGATTTTTGTTACAAATCTTCTTGATAAGCCTCAAATATTTTATAGTTACAACTTTGAAGTAGCAGTGAGAACTGTTAATATGTTGGTCAGCCCAGATTGTAATCCCGGTTGTAAGTCCTAGTAAGGCAGTGAATCCGTTGATTAACGAGGGTGGTCCCGTAACTCACAAAGTTCTAACCATAAAATGGCTAGTTTATTGAGAACGATGAGTAGTTTAAATCTAGGGAAAAATAATTCTTTAGTAATAAAAACAGATAATGATGAAGCTTCCACCTCTGGAACTAAAAATGAGTTAGAAATAGCTAAATTAGAAGAAAGTTTTCATAATTGGAGTATACCTATAGTAGATAAAGATAAAATATATAAAAAGAGAAACTTCTGGGATGGAAAAAATTATGAAATCCACATGTTAGAATATTGTAAACCAGGAACGAGTAGTAATAAAATTATTACCATCTTAGAAGAAGATAAATTGAAAGAACATAGCAGAAAAGGATATAACTTTATCCATATAGGATTAATACAAGTAGCCATAAAGCCTAATTTTAGAATAGGAATTAATCTGCCTATATTATTAACCTTAAGAGATACCAGGTTAAAAAATTTTAGTGATTCATTAATAGGAATATTAGAAAGTAACTGTCATGATGGACCAGTGTTTTTTAATTGTTACCCAAATTATGCTATGAATCTAAAAAATGAGTACACCTGGCAAGCTTTAAAATTGCAAGTGACATCTGATGAGACCATTATAAATGGAAAATATGATCCATTTGAAATAATCTATAGGATATATTATAAAATTACTAAAGTTGATTATGACTTTAGAGCATTAAGACAATCATCAAAAGAAGAAACAATAATTATGCATGCAAACCTAAAAAGATCTAATATACAAACACCTAGAAGATTAAGACATGAAGAATTAAAGAGTCGTATGCCTGAAGAATGGATAATACCTGATGGTATTGAAGAACCACAAATACAAAATACTAGGATAAGAGAAATCATAAGAGAAGGACCTGATATTAGAATCAGGATGAATAGATCCCAATCATTAAGAGTTCCTGATAATGTTGAAACTATTAGCCATAGAAATTCTATAGATAATTCGTCCATAGGAAATATCGATGATATTGTAGGAATTGACAACAGAAGGCCACATATAGCCACTGCTGTATATAAATCCCCTTCAGAATTTGATCCAAGAGAATCACAAATTATGTCCGTAATTATAAAGGAAGAACAATTTGAGATTGATAAAGAATGGATTAGACAAGATTTTAATGCTGATTACAATAAATCATTAAGAGATTGGTATTTTACCAACCATTCAGAAAAAGAGGTTATTAGAATAAGAGAACTATTCTATGATTTTATGAAAGAAAATAGGATTAGCTTGTTCTTCTTTGATTGGTACGTAAATTATTACTCCAAACCCGAAAAGAAATTATGTCCTTTACCAAAACCAACTGTTGTTTGGAAAACAAGCTCAGGATCAGTAATAGAATCTGAATACCCTCCTAAAGAAACTATCAAAATACCAATAGGAAAAGACCTAGAAGTTGAAGCAACACCTTATAAAGATAGTAATACAGAAGGAAACATAGAGAAAAGAGATATTAAGAAATTACATCAACAATTAAACTTTACTAACACCATGTTAGATATAATGAAAAATCAATTAGGAAGAATGGAAAATATGGAAAAAGTTATTAAGGTAGAAAAACCCATAGAAAAACCCATATATAAATTACAAAGTTTAGATAATATTAGCTTAAAATCTAAAGTAGAAACAGAAGTTGAAGAACTAAAAGAAAAACTTAGAAGTATTAGTCTAGGAAAATTAACAATTAATACATTGCAAAAAGAAGAAGAATTAGAATTAAATAAAATATCCTATAAAAGAGATTATCCTAAAACCAGAAATTATTATCCTAGACCATCACCAGTAGATGTAGGCCTAGAAGAGCGAACACAATTAGTACAAAATAGCTTTTCAGGATCAGACTTAGTAGAATGGAATATAGATGGATTAAGTGAACAAGCCATTTTAGATCAAATGTGTAATATGACTATGGCTGCAACTGCCTATAAGATGAGAAAAGCTTCTGGTAGAGAAGCAGCAATCATGATAACCCAAGGATTTACAGGACAATTAAAAGGTTGGTGGGATAATTTTCTCAGCGTCCAAGAAAAAGAATTAATTATTAATAGTATTAAACAAGAAGATCAATCACTAGACGCTACATCCACATTAATATACACTATTATTAAAAATTTTGTAGGAGATCCCAGTATTTTTAAAGATAGGATACATACTCAATTAATGAATTTAAGATGTCCAACCATGTCTGATTATAGATGGTATAAAGATGTTTTTATGTCAAAAGTCATGATAAGAGATGATGCACATGCGCCTTTCTGGAAAGAAAGATTCATAGCAGCCTTACCAAAATTATTCTCTGAAAAAGTATTACAAAAACTACAAACACAATTTGGGACCCAGATTCCCTATAATTCATTAACTTTTGGACAATTGCATAATATAATAGTACAAACAGGTATAGAAGTATGCACAGATACCACGATACAACAGAAAATAAAACAAGAAAGTATCACGGGTAAAAGAGAGCTTGGCACTTTTTGTTATCAATATGGAATAACTCCTGAAAAAGCACCTAGTGGACAGCATAAAGTTAAAAAGAGAAAATTTTATAAAAAACCTAAACCCTAAACCCTAAACCCTCTCGAGAAAATTTTATAATTCTTTATAAATGTTATCAAATACCTCCCTCTCGAGCAGGCTCTGATACCACTTGTATAGGTTGGGCTGGTAGGGGTTGAGCTTGTATTAATGGTTGACCCATTTGTTGTAAAGTTATCATATTTTGTCTATGAACATAATGCAATTTACGAACATGATAAATCCTTTTATTATTAATGTTTTCTTTTAAGCTTTTTACGGATCTTACTACTTTAACATTTCTTAACATATTTCTTATTTTGATTATTTTTTTATCTAATTTTTCTATTTCTTGACTTAATTCAGAAGATTCAGCTATTATTTCTATGTATCTTCTTGCTAAGGCTAATCTTCTCATTTTCATATTTCTTCTAAGAAACTTTAAAGATTTAAGCTTCTTATGCAGTAATGACATTATATTTAAAGAAAATAGAATATAATAATAAAGAGATTAAAGGATGAATAAAGCTTACAGAAATGGACTTGTACTATTATTGCTTGCAAAGTTGATACAATTCTTGAAGATGATTACAAATACTTGGAGAATTTATAAAGTAAGAAGATATAAGAGTAGAGAGATTTCTTGAGTATTCAAGTTTTTGATGCCCTTAAATGAGTGAGGGCTTTGGTATTTATAGACCCAAAATGGTGACTATTTGGGTACTATTTGCCGACAGTACTGTTTGCTTTTACTGTTTGCCGACATTTACTGTTTGCTTTTACTGTTTGCCGACATTCACTGTTTGCTTTTACTGTTCAACATTTACTTTTTACTTTTTTACTTTTTACCTTTTTTTTTTTCATGATTGGGCTTTTACACATACATTACTTTGTTACATCTCAAATGGATCTTGTGAGTCTTGATAATAATGAGCTGGGCTGGATTGGACCTTTTCATCTTCTCCAAGAGGCACGGTCTGTATTGCTTGTAAAGAGTTTTGAATATCTTCTTCTGAAGTTGCTGCGGCTAATGCTGCCATAATTTGTCTCTTTTGTGCTAAGAATTGAGTTTCTTTCTTATACGCTATTTGTTCATTGTTGGTGCTTGAGGCTGTTATAGCCGGACGCTTTTGTGATGTTGTTAACCATTGATCAATAGCTCTTTTACTTAGCAGATTTATATCATATTTGTTCCACCACTTAATTTTTATTATTCTTACTAAATATTGTATGCTTGCACATTCCTCATATGCTGCTGAATCATATTCCCAAGTCATAATCCAGCTTATTCCCATAGCTGCTATAAAGGAAATGAATTTGTACTCTTGTAGAAATGATGACTTGCTTTTGAAGTATTCATACGCCATGCTGGCTTCTTTCGGGAAGAAGGCTTCTATTGGTCCGAAATTCTGGAACCATGATTGGAACCATTTGGGAAATTGTAATGATATCCCCTTCCTGAACCATATGAACCAAGAATGGGGACTTGGTGATAGGAATAAAATATGGTTCCATGCTTCTTGGTAATCATAATAGGTATAGCTTTGAGGTTCAAACTTCAAAGAGAAGTTTTTAGAATGATATGGGGGTAATTCCCATTCTTGTAGAGATAATATTTTCATGATTTTTATTTTTGAGTAAATAGGTTGTTTGGTATTGGAGTCTCTATAATGGGTTAATTCAATATATCCAGTGTCTACTAATATGAATTCATAGAATTTCTGGGTTTTTTGTGGGTTAATAGGAATGTAATGGAAAGTGTTTGGGAAAATAGTCTTGTATAAGGTTTTTCTGTCTTTTTTGAACCATTCTTTTTCAATGGTTAATATTTTAATAGGATTGGGCTTTTCATAATAAGGAAACTGTTCTTTCAAAGGTTGAGTGTTGTAGAGATCTGATGGTTGTAATAATGTGAATTTATTATTAGTAGTAATTGAAGGGCTCTTAGAAGGTGATGATGATGATGATGCTTTTACAACCTGTGACATTGTCATAGGTCTTAATGATAATGGTTTTGCTGGTACAGGGATAATAGGTAATTTTGTTTCTTTTACTTGGTCAAAAGGTTGACCATAATCTTCACTGGAGGCTGGTTTTTGCTCCATCTTTTCCCTGCAAAAATTCTCTAGTAAGAAAGTCAGGGAGTGAATTTAGTTCTCCTTTTATATGTTCAATAGTAAAATCAAAGCATGATAAAATAGCTTGCCATCTTGCAAATATTTGTTTTGAAACCAAATTTTTTACATCATTCTCTAAAACATTTGGGGCTACTTTACAATCAGTTCTTATTAAGAAGGTTTTATTAAATAAATCTTCTTGAAATTTTGAAACACATAATACTATGGCAAGTATCTCTTTTTTAACTGTGGGGTAGTTCTTTTGGGCTTGGTTCCAAATTCCTGAATGGTATTTTACTATCTGTTCTTTTGAGCTTTTAGGAGGTATTTGTTTAAGAATTCTTCCATATCCTAATTCTGATGCATCTGTTTCTATAATTAATTTAGCCGATGGGTCTAGTATATTTATGCAAGGTATTTCTTTTACTGCATTTTTTATTTTTATTATTATAGAAGTCATTTCTTTTGTCCATGGAGGTGGGTTTTTTCTTAACCTCTTATAAAGAGGTTCGCAAGTAACTCTTATACCAGGTAAGAATTCTGCCACATAATTTAAACATCCTAAAAATCTTTGTAATTGTTTTTTGTCAGTTATTTCATTTGGAAACTTATCTGCAAATTCAATAGCTCTTTTAATAGGTACTATGGTTCCTTGATAAATTTCATATCCTAAGAACCTTACTTTAGTTGTAAAAATTTTCATTTTCTTTTCTGATAAAACTAATCCCTGCTCTTTTATAATGTCCATAAATTTTTCTAGATGATATATGTGCTGCTTTATACCTTTTGAGTATACTAATACGTCATCAAGATATACTATAGTAAATTCTATATGTGGGTAAAATATATTATTCATTATTTCTTGAAACTCGCTTGGAGCATTTTTTAATCCTTGAGGCATTACATTCCATTCATAATGTCCAAAAGGTACTATAAAGGCTGTTTTATATCTATCTTCCTCTTTTACTACAATTTGATAATATCCTGATTTTAAATCAAATTTTGAAAAGATATTTGCTTTATTTAATCTTTTAATTAAATCACTTTTATTTGGTAAAGGATACCTAATCCATTTTAATACCTTGTTTAGAGGTTTATAATTGATAACTAATCTTGGAGCACCTCTTTCTATTTCAGATGCTTTCATCACATAGAAGCCTGTACAGCTCCACGGTGATTTTGAAGGCCTTATTAGTCCTTTATCTAGATATTCTTGTATTTCTTTTTTACAATATTCTAGATACTCTTTGTTCATATGTATCGGTTTTGCCTTTGTTGGTATGTCTTTTTCTTTAAACCCATCTTCATATGGTAAAGATATTTCATGTAATTTTCTATGTTGAAAGGCTGTGGGATTTAAACTACATAATTCTTTTTTAATTTTTTCTTCAATTGCTTTTATTTTACCTTGTATTTCTGGGGTTTGTAATTGTTCTTCTATTCTTTTATGTGTAATTTCTTGGTTTAAGTAGTTAATTTGTCTTGTTTTTCTTTCTATAATATTAACTTGACGCGGTAATTGTTGTAAAGTTTTCTCTAGGCTCAAACAATTAATTTGTTTTACTTCTGTTTCCATTACACTAACCTGTGTAGATAGGTGTTGTAACAGATTGAGTTCATGCTATTTTGGTCTTGTGAGAAATTCAAAATGGACAGGATGATTAGGGATTCTTGTACAAGTTATTCCGTCTATGTCGACATTAAAGGGATATAATAATAAAGTGAAAGGATTTCCTAATATAACTTGATGAGATATATTTCTTGCTAAAAAGAATGTAGTGGCAAAGCATACCCTATTTTTACAAATTTTTGCTTTGGATAACTTATAGTCTATAGTCATTTTGTCGTTTTCTGCCATTAAAACTCTTTCTGTAGTTTTCTCATAATATTTTGTGGGTATTAATCCTTCTTGTATACAATTAACATCAGCTCCTGAATCTACCATAGCTATTAAATCAAATTTTTCTTCTCCTACTATTAAAGTTATCGTAGTAAACCATTTTTGACTTACTAATAATGTTAATATATTTATATAGTTTTCTGTACCTAGGTTAATATAATTCTCAGGGATTGTTATATTACTAGTCCCTTCATTATTTTGCAAAGATTGTTCTTGGATTTTTATTATGTTTTCTCCTTCTATTTTTAGTAATCTGTAGTTCATATTAATGTTTTGTTGTTTTAATTCTGAAACTTCTCTTTTTAACTTTTTTATCTCTTCTTTAAGAGAATTAAGGGAAACTTCTTCTTGTGGATTTTTAAAACGATTATAAATTTCTTTTATTTCTATTGGTCTTATTTCTTCCTTACTTTCTTCTTCTTTTTTAACTAATTCAGCTAATTGTCTTATAAACTCATCCCTTAATGGTGTATCTTCTAACTTGTCAATTATTTTGACTAGTGTAGAAGTTTGTTCTTTAGTTAAAACATTTACAGTTTTTTCGCAGTTTCTACAGTTACATAATCCTATTCCTAAACAATTATTATTATCCTGTTCCTCTTTTCCGCTATTTCCTCCTGAGCTCTCTTCTTCTGACATAAAGTCTAATTGTTGTATAAAATAGTCTTCAGTTTCAGAAGAATCTTCATAACTTGATTCTTCTTCTGATTCTGAATTGATTAGTATGGCTGTTAAAGCGTGTTTAATTTCTTTATTTTCTATTTTATTTATTTTTTGTTCTGTCGTACATTTATTAGCATAATGTCCTTGTTTTTTACATTTCCAACATATTACTGGTTTTTTCTTATTAGAAAATTTAGGTTTTCCTTTAGGGGTTTTATGGAATTTTTTATGATATTTCTGTTCATAATAAAGGGGTTTGTCTATATTATATTTAGGTTTTTTATAAAATTTTCTCTTTTTAACTTTATGCTGTCCACTAGGTGCTTTTTCAGGAGTTATTCCATATTGATAACAAAAAGTGCCAAGCTCTCTTTTACCCGTGATACTTTCTTGTTTTATTTTCTGTTGTATCTTGGTATCTGTGCATACTTCTATACCTGTTTGTACTATTATATTATGCAATTGTCCAAAAGTTAATGAATTATAGGGAATTTGGGTCCCAAATTGTGTTTGTAGTTTTTGTAATACTTTTTCAGAGAATAATTTTGGTAAGGCTGCTACGAATCTCTCTTTCCAGAAAGGCGCATGTGCATCATCTCTTATCATGACTTTTGACATAAAAACATCTTTATACCATCTATAATCAGACATGGTTGGACATCTTAAATTCATTAATTGAGTATGTATCCTATCTTTAAAAATACTGGGATCTCCTACAAAATTTTTAATAATAGTGTATATTAATGTGGATGTAGTAGTTTAAATCTAGGGAAAAATAATTCTTTAGTAATAAAAACAGATAATGATGAAGCTTCCACCTCTGGAACTAAAAATGAGTTAGAAATAGCTAAATTAGAAGAAAGTTTTCATAATTGGAGTATACCTATAGTAGATAAAGATAAAATATATAAAAAGAGAAACTTCTGGGATGGAAAAAATTATGAAATCCACATGTTAGAATATTGTAAACCAGGAACGAGTAGTAATAAAATTATTACCATCTTAGAAGAAGATAAATTGAAAGAACATAGCAGAAAAGGATATAACTTTATCCATATAGGATTAATACAAGTAGCCATAAAGCCTAATTTTAGAATAGGAATTAATCTGCCTATATTATTAACCTTAAGAGATACCAGGTTAAAAAATTTTAGTGATACATTAATAGGAATATTAGAAAGTAACTGTCATGATGGACCAGTGTTTTTTAATTGTTACCCAAATTATGCTATGAATCTAAAAAATGAGTACACCTGGCAAGCTTTAAAATTGCAAGTGACATCTGATGAGACCATTATAAATGGAAAATATGATCCATTTGAAATAATCTATAGGATATATTATAAAATTACTAAAGTTGATTATGACTTTAGAGCATTAAGACAATCATCAAAAGAAGAAACAATAATTATGCATGCAAACCTAAAAAGATCTAATATACAAACACCTAGAAGATTAAGACATGAAGAATTAAAGAGTCGTATGCCTGAAGAATGGATAATACCTGATGGTATTGAAGAACCACAAATACAAAATACTAGGATAAGAGAAATCATAAGAGAAGGACCTGATATTAGAATCAGGATGAATAGATCCCAATCATTAAGAGTTCCTGATAATGTTGAAACTATTAGCCATAGAAATTCTATAGATAATTCGTCCATAGGAAATATCGATGATATTGTAGGAATTGACAACAGAAGGCCACATATAGCCACTGCTGTATATAAATCCCCTTCAGAATTTGATCCAAGAGAATCACAAATTATGTCCGTAATTATAAAGGAAGAACCATTTGAGATTGATAAAGAATGGATTAGACAAGATTTTAATGCTGATTACAATAAATCATTAAGAGATTGGTATTTTACCAACCATTCAGAAAAAGAGGTTATTAGAATAAGAGAACTATTCTATGATTTTATGAAAGAAAATAGGATTAGCTTGTTCTTCTTTGATTGGTACGTAAATTATTACTCCAAACCCGAAAAGAAATTATGTCCTTTAACAAAACCAACTGTTGTTTGGAAAACAAGCTCAGGATCAGTAATAGAATCTGAATACCCTCCTAAAGAAACTATCAAAATACCAATAGGAAAAGACCTAGAAGTTGAAGCAACACCTTATAAAGATAGTAATACAGAAGGAAACATAGAGAAAAGAGATATTAAGAAATTACATCAACAATTAAACTTTACTAACACCATGTTAGATATAATGAAAAATCAATTAGGAAGAATGGAAAATATGGAAAAAGTTATTAAGGTAGAAAAACCCATAGAAAAACCCATATATAAATTACAAAGTTTAGATAATATTAGCTTAAAATCTAAAGTAGAAACAGAAGTTGAAGAACTAAAAGAAAAACTTAGAAGTATTAGTCTAGGAAAATTAACAATTAATACATTGCAAAAGGAAGAAGAATTAGAATTAAATAAAATATCCTATAAAAGAGATTATCCTAAAACCAGAAATTATTATCCTAGACCATCACCAGTAGATGTAGGCCTAGAAGAGCGAACACAATTAGTACAAAATAGTTTTTCAGGATCAGACTTAGTAGAATGGAATATAGATGGATTAAGTGAACAAGCCATTTTAGATCAAATGTGTAATATGACTATGGCTGCAACTGCCTATAAGATGAGAAAAGCTTCTGATAGAGAAGCAGCAATCATGATAACCCAAGGATTTACAGGACAATTAAAAGGTTGGTGGGATAATTTTCTCAGCGTCCAAGAAAAAGAATTAATTATTAATAGTATTAAACAAGAAGATCAATCACCAGACGCTACATCCACATTAATATACACTATTATTAAAAATTTTGTAGGAGATCCCAGTATTTTTAAAGATAGGATACATACTCAATTAATGAATTTAAGATGTCCAACCATGTCTGATTATAGATGGTATAAAGATGTTTTTATGTCAAAAGTCATGATAAGAGATGATGCACATGCGCCTTTCTGGAAAGAAAGATTCGTAGCAGCCTTACCAAAATTATTCTCTGAAAAAGTATTACAAAAACTACAAACACAATTTGGGACCCAGATTCCCTATAATTCATTAACTTTTGGACAATTGCATAATATAATAGTACAAACAGGTATAGAAGTATGCACAGATACCAAGATACAACAGAAAATAAAACAAGAAAGTATCACGGGTAAAAGAGAGCTTGGCACTTTTTGTTATCAATATGGAATAACTCCTGAAAAAGCACCTAGTGGACAGCATAAAGTTAAAAAGAGAAAATTTTATAAAAAACCTAAATATAATATAGACAAACCCCTTTATTATGAACAGAAATATCATAAAAAATTCCATAAAACCCCTAAAGGAAAACCTAAATTTTCTAATAAGAAAAAACCAGTAATATGTTGGAAATGTAAAAAACAAGGACATTATGCTAATAAATGTACGACAGAACAAAAAATAAATAAAATAGAAAATAAAGAAATTAAACACGCTTTAACAGCCATACTAATCAATTCAGAATCAGAAGAAGAATCAAGTTATGAAGATTCTTCTGAAACTGAAGACTATTTTATACAACAATTAGACTTTATGTCAGAAGAAGAGAGCTCAGGAGGAAATAGCGGAAAAGAGGAACAGGATAATAATAATTGTTTAGGAATAGGATTATGTAACTGTAGAAACTGCGAAAAAACTGTAAATGTTTTAACTAAAGAACAAACTTCTACACTAGTCAAAATAATTGACAAGTTAGAAGATACACCATTAAGGGATGAGTTTATAAGACAATTAGCTGAATTAGTTAAAAAAGAAGAAGAAAGTAAGGAAGAAATAAGACCAATAGAAATAAAAGAAATTTATAATCGTTTTAAAAATCCACAAGAAGAAGTTTCCCTTAATTCTCTTAAAGAAGAGATAAAAAAGTTAAAAAGAGAAGTTTCAGAATTAAAACAACAAAACATTAATATGAACTACAGATTACTAAAAATAGAAGGAGAAAACATAATAAAAATCCAAGAACAATCTTTGCAAAATAATGAAGGGACTAGTAATATAACAATCCCTGAGAATTATATTAACCTAGGTACAGAAAACTATATAAATATATTAACATTATTAGTAAGTCAAAAATGGTTTACTACGATAACTTTAATAGTAGGAGAAGAAAAATTTGATTTAATAGCTATGGTAGATTCAGGAGCTGATGTTAATTGTATACAAGAAGGATTAATACCCACAAAATATTATGAGAAAACTACAGAAAGAGTTTTAATGGCAGAAAACGACAAAATGACTATAGACTATAAGTTATCCAAAGCAAAAATTTGTAAAAATAGGGTATGCTTTGCCACTACATTCTTTTTAGCAAGAAATATATCTCATCAAGTTATATTAGGAAATCCTTTCACTTTATTATTATATCCCTTTAATGTCGACATAGACGGAATAACTTGTACAAGAATCCCTAATCATCCTGTCCATTTTGAATTTCTCACAAGACCAAAACAGCATGAACTCAATCTGTTACAACACCTATCTACACAGGTTAGTGTAATGGAAACAGAAGTAAAACAAATTAATTGTTTGAGCCTAGAGAAAACTTTACAACAATTACCGCGTCAAGTTAATATTATAGAAAGAAAAACAAGACAAATTAACTACTTAAACCAAGAAATTACACATAAAAGAATAGAAGAACAATTACAAACCCCAGAAATACAAGGTAAAATAAAAGCAATTGAAGAAAAAATTAAAAAAGAATTATGTAGTTTAAATCCCACAGCCTTTCAACATAGAAAATTACATGAAATATCTTTACCATATGAAGATGGGTTTAAAGAAAAAGACATACCAACAAAGGCAAAACCGATACATATGAACAAAGAGTATCTAGAATATTGTAAAAAAGAAATACAAGAATATCTAGATAAAGGACTAATAAGGCCTTCAAAATCACCGTGGAGCTGTACAGGCTTCTATGTGATGAAAGCATCTGAAATAGAAAGAGGTGCTCCAAGATTAGTTATCAATTATAAACCTCTAAACAAGGTATTAAAATGGATTAGGTATCCTTTACCAAATAAAAGTGATTTAATTAAAAGATTAAATAAAGCAAATATCTTTTCAAAATTTGATTTAAAATCAGGATATTATCAAATTGCAGTAAAAGAGGAAGATAGATATAAAACAGCCTTTATAGTACCTTTTGGACATTATGAATGGAATGTAATGCCTCAAGGATTAAAAAATGCTCCAAGCGAGTTTCAAGAAATAATGAATAATATATTTTACCCACATATAGAATTTACTATAGTATATCTTGATGACGTATTAGTATACTCAAAAGGTATAAAGCAGCACATATATCATCTAGAAAAATTTATGGACATTATAAAAGAGCAGGGATTAGTTTTATCAGAAAAGAAAATGAAAATTTTTACAACTAAAGTAAGGTTCTTAGGATATGAAATTTATCAAGGAACCATAGTACCTATTAAAAGAGCTATTGAATTTGCAGATAAGTTTCCAAATGAAATAACTGACAAAAAACAATTACAAAGATTTTTAGGATGTTTAAATTATGTGGCAGAATTCTTACCTGGTATAAGAGTTACTTGCGAACCTCTTTATAAGAGGTTAAGAAAAAACCCACCTCCATGGACAAAAGAAATGACTTCTATAATAATAAAAATAAAAAATGCAGTAAAAGAAATACCTTGCATAAATATACTAGACCCATCGGCTAAATTAATTGTAGAAACAGATGCATCAGAATTAGGATATGGAGGAATTCTTAAACAAATACCTCCTAAAAGCTCAAAAGAACAGATAGTAAAATACCATTCAGGAATTTGGAACCAAGCCCAAAAGAACTACCCCACAGTTAAAAAAGAGATACTTGCCATAGTATTATGTGTTTCAAAATTTCAAGAAGATTTATTTAATAAAACCTTCTTAATAAGAACTGATTGTAAAGTAGCCCCAAATGTTTTAGAGAATGATGTAAAAAATTTGGTTTCAAAACAAATATTTGCAAGATGGCAAGCTATTTTATCATGCTTTGATTTTACTATTGAACATATAAAAGGAGAACTAAATTCACTCCCTGACTTTCTTACTAGAGAATTTTTGCAGGGAAAAGATGGAGCAAAAACCAGCCTCCAGTGAAGATTATGGTCAACCTTTTGACCAAGTAAAAGAAACAAAATTACCTATTATCCCTGTACCAGCAAAACCATTATCATTAAGACCTATGACAATGTCACAGGTTGTAAAAGCATCATCATCATCATCACCTTCTAAGAGCCCTTCAATTACTACTAATAATAAATTCACATTATTACAACCATCAGATCTCTACAACACTCAACCTTTGAAAGAACAGTTTCCTTATTATGAAAAGCCCAATCCTATTAAAATATTAACCATTGAAAAAGAATGGTTCAAAAAAGACAGAAAAACCTTATACAAGACTATTTTCCCAAACACTTTCCATTACATTCCTATTAACCCACAAAAAACCCAGAAATTCTATGAATTCATATTAGTAGACACTGGATATATTGAATTAACCCATTATAGAGACTCCAATACCAAACAACCTATTTACTCAAAAATAAAAATCATGAAAATATTATCTCTACAAGAATGGGAATTACCCCCATATCATTCTAAAAACTTCTCTTTGAAGTTTGAACCTCAAAGCTATACCTATTATGATTACCAAGAAGCATGGAACCATATTTTATTCCTATCACCAAGTCCCCATTCTTGGTTCATATGGTTCAGGAAGGGGATATCATTACAATTTCCCAAATGGTTCCAATCATGGTTCCAGAATTTCGGACCAATAGAAGCCTTCTTCCCGAAAGAAGCCAGCATGGCGTATGAATACTTCAAAAGCAAGTCATCATTTCTACAAGAGTACAAATTCATTTCCTTTATAGCAGCTATGGGAATAAGCTGGATTATGACTTGGGAATATGATTCAGCAGCATATGAGGAATGTGCAAGCATACAATATTTAGTAAGAATAATAAAAATTAAGTGGTGGAACAAATATGATATAAATCTGCTAAGTAAAAGAGCTATTGATCAATGGTTAACAACATCACAAAAGCGTCCGGCTATAACAGCCTCAAGCACCAACAATGAACAAATAGCGTATAAGAAAGAAACTCAATTCTTAGCACAAAAGAGACAAATTATGGCAGCATTAGCCGCAGCAACTTCAGAAGAAGATATTCAAAACTCTTTACAAGCAATACAGACCGTGCCTCTTGGAGAAGATGAAAAGGTCCAATCCAGCCCAGCTCATTATTATCAAGACTCACAAGATCCATTTGAGATGTAACAAAGTAATGTATGTGTAAAAGCCCAATCATGAAAAAAAAAAGGTAAAAAGTAAAAAAGTAAAAAGTAAATGTTGAACAGTAAAAGCAAACAGTGAATGTCGGCAAACAGTAAAAGCAAACAGTAAATGTCGGCAAACAGTAAAAGCAAACAGTACTGTCGGCAAATAGTACCCAAATAGTCACCATTTTGGGTCTATAAATACCAAAGCCCTCACTCATTTAAGGGCATCAAAAACTTGAATACTCAAGAAATCTCTCTACTCTTATATCTTCTTACTTTATAAATTCTCCAAGTATTTGTAATCATCTTCAAGAATTGTATCAACTTTGCAAGCAATAATAGTACAAGTCCATTTCTGTAAGCTTTATTCATCCTTTAATCTCTTTATTATTATATTCTATTTTCTTTAAATATAATGTCATTACTGCATAAGAAGCTTAAATCTTTAAAGTTTCTTAGAAGAAATATGAAAATGAGAAGATTAGCCTTAGCAAGAAGATACATAGAAATAATAGCTGATCTTCTGAATTAAGTCAAGAAATAGAAAAATTAGATAAAAAAATAATCAAAATAAGAAATATGTTAAGAAATGTTAAAGTAGTAAGATCCGTAAAAAGCTTAAAAGAAAACATTAAGAATAAAAGGATTTATCATGTTCGTAAATTGCATTATGTTCATAGACAAAATATGATAACTTTACAACAAATGGGTCAACCATTAATACAAGCTCAACCCCTACCAGCCCAACCTATACAAGTGGTGTATATATATATATATATATATATATATATACAGTGGAGAATGTAAGTATCTAAGCAAAATACATAAGTCAAAATAAAATCCCGAGAGCTAAGGATCTTCGCCATAATGGGAGTTTCCTGCATCTGAAAACCACAAAATCCGCATGGGTGAGAACCGGAGGTTCACAACATGGTAACAATGCCCAAATATCTAACATGTAACGTCCTGGGAAAGCCGAAGGCAATCCTAGAACTCCCAATCCATAATCAAAGCATATAAATATAACTAAACCATGAGAAAGTGAAAACAGGCAACTAACTTAAGGATTTTCAATCTAACTAAACTCCCTGTTCCAATTCCTTCGAATCTCCCAACCGCCAACAGTAATTGAGATGCAAACACAAGTATATCAAACAAAGAAATGCACAAGTAGGAAGCAGATAAGACAGTTAGGCAAGTAGCAAGTAATCATGCAATCAATTAGACATTCCAAACAAATCACATATAATGCATATAATGCATGCCTGTCCTAGTGGCTGATGAGTCTCATCAGTCGGTTATAAAGCCAACACGATAAGTCCTGGTAGCTAACCATTGGACTGTCCATCTGTCATGCATCCACAACTCGAGTTATCCACAACATAAACATAATATATATATATATATATATATATATATATATATATATATATATATATATATATATATATATATATATATATCCAACACCCTCACTGGTGTATATTTACGGAGGCAAGCTCATCCAGAACTTTCACAGTGTCCAGCCACACTTATGACATAGGGTCAGTAGAGTATCCAGTCTCTACCTAGAGCACGTGGTGGCTAGCCACTGCTTTTACCCAGAAAAACTCGTATCTCAGATAAGTGGAGTGCAATAATCACAATAATCAATAATTCAGCATATATGCATTCATTCACAGCCATACATTAACATTCATCTCAGCCATCCAGCTTACAAATCATAATTCATAACTAGCCATAACCATCATCGCACACAGCCATTCAACTCATATCACATTCAGCCACTCGGCTCATATTATACTCAGCCATTCGGCTCATATCATATACAGTACTCCACCATCCTTCTCAACAACTCATATCATCATCGTTAATCATATCTCGTCATAACATCCATTTTCTTCCTCCACAAGTTACCCTCTTCCTTAGCTTCCTCTCATTTACTAGGAATTTTAGTTTGATTTAAGATTTAAGGGATGAAATTGGGGGTTTATAAGCGTGAAACAACATCTCGGAAGGTTACAAGCTTGTTGGGAATGTGAAAGACTTGAAAACAAAAGTTTTAGAAAAGAACAGGGTCTCGTGCGTACGCACAGGGGTATGCGTTCACACGCCCAGAAATATTTTTAGAAAGTAAGCGTGCGCACAGGGTTGTGCGTATGCACAGAAAGTAAAATTCCCATTGTTGAGTGCGCGCACAAGGTGTGCTAGCGCCATCAACAGAATGGCATTCCCAACGTGTGTGTGCGCATAGGGTTGTGCGTACGCACAGCTTGCAAACCTTCATTGGTGGAGTGTGCACACAGGGTGTGCTAGCGCTTCCATCAGTAGCCCTGTCCCCGTGTGTGCGTATGCATAGATCTGTGTGTGCGCACAGGTTCAAAATTCCACGAGGTGTGAGTGCGCACACAAACCAGAAATCACAAATTTTGCAGAATTCAGATTTTTGCCCAAACTTCCATTGATCATATCTCCTTCCACAAAATTCATATTTCCACCAAATTTAAATCATTTTAAAGCTTATGAAATTATCTTTCGTTTGATATAAAAACATCAAATTCCGAAAACAATAGCTCAAGATATGACCCGTTGAAGTTCGTCAAAATTCCATTTTTACCAAAACTCATAAACTCCCAAATTTTAAAACATACACTTCCAATTCTCATTTAAAACCAACCAAAACTCACCATTCCAACACCAATCATTTCCAAACCCTCATTCAATCATCAACCCACTAATTCTACCATATTTAACCAATCTTAATTCAATAATTTAATTCATAATCATCCTTCCCTATCTCAATTTCCAAACAAACATTCAATTTCATCAATCACCATATATATACACATATCAGTATCACACTCTAAAACATTCTCATCAACAAGAGCTTCAACCTTATCATCAATTAAACATATCAATCCATATCACATACAACTCCACATGCTTTGCTAACAATCATCACCACTCATAATCATTCAACTAATATTTATATATTCAATTCAATCCAATTCATTCAACAACCACATCAATATTCCAAAACCTTATCCTAGGGTCACTAGCCTACGTTTTCACAACCACATTACATTTTAGATACAGGAAACCGAAACCATACCTTGGCCAATTCCTGTTCTACCCAGAACACTTCAAATTTCACTTTTCCCTCAACTTCCAATGTTTCAAGGCTTCACCAATAGATTTCCAAACTTGGTGCTCCACTCCAAAGCTTTTCAAAACCACTAATCAAGCTCCAATACACACACATATATATATATATATATATATATATATATATATATATATCGCCTAAGCCACAATATCACACCCAAACACAATAACTCAATCACTAAATCACAAAAGTCCAAGTCTTTAGCTTAGGGTTGAGCCTTACCCAAGGATCAAAGAGGCAAGAACAAGCCTTCTCTTCAAGTTAATTTGATCCTATAACACAATGGAGCTCACAATTTCAACATTTTTGCCCAAGTAATTTGAAATCAAGGGCTGTGAATTCGAATAAGAAAATGAGGCTTACCTCAAGAATAATTGCATGGGTTTTGTAGAGCTCAACACCGTGGTCACATGGTTACAAATAGTGCATCGATCGGAGTTCCGGATCAAAAGTTGTGATTAATGGAAGATTGAGTTGGTTGAGAGCAAGGGTTTCCTGTTTCCCCCTCTCTTCTCAGCGTGTGTGTGTTGTTTAAGGGAAAGAGAGAGTGCTGAACTCTCAACATTAATGAGGCTTGGCTGGGCCTTGGGCCTAGTTTGGGTTCGGTTGGCCCAGTTTGTCCCGTTCGGCCCAATCTTAGACCGTTTTCTTTAAAATTAGTGTCAAAATTATCATTTGAAATTTCTCTATCACATTAAACCATAAAAACCTCATTTTTCATTTTCTAGAATATATTTTAATTTACGGGTTAATTAGTCATTAATTAACCGGGTTTTACAGTAGGGGTGACATTGCAAAATTTAAGGACCACCGACTCAAACTCAGAAAAAAGAAAGGTAACCTCTAACTTCGTAAAAAAATAATCATAGACATACGTGAAATATCGTTCTAACCTATCAAGTCGAGGGAAGTAGACTGATGAGCGGATATTTTATACGCTTTTTGGCATCATTTTCATATAGTTTTGAGCATGTTCTGTTCAAGGTTTATTAATTTTTCATAGATTTTAGTGCAAAATTCACATTTTTGAAATCGAGGAGCTGGAGCAAAAGTTTGATTCAGAGACAGAGAAAGCACTGTGGATACTGTCTAGATCAGATCTCCTTGCACTTAAAAGAGCTTTTATGGAGCTATAGAAGTCCAAATGGAGCGTTCTTAATAGCTATGAAAAGTTGACTTCTAGAGCTTTCCAGAAATGTATATATATAATATTTTTATTTTTAAAAAATATGTTAGTTAAACCTATCAAATTTTGTATAGATTTTTTATATTTATTGACTAGTGGATCACGACTTTACATGTTTGAATTACTCGTGATCTAATTTGTGATGTGAGTGATGAATTTGTTTGCTTTCAAACAATAGTCCATACTTTGCTTCAGATTAGAAGGGCCAAAACTGGCATCCACTGCCAGCCTCCTGCCCTACTCCAAGCGTCCAGCGCCCAAAGGAGGAGACCAGCGTCCAAATGCCCAAAGGAGGAGACCAGCGTCCAAACGCCCAAAAACGACCCCCTAGCCAACGTTAAATGCCCTAGAGGCCTTCTAGCACGTGGATCTCATCAAAGCTCAGCCCAAACACTCATCAAGTCAGCCTTAAAAGTGGATTTTAGTGCTAAAAGACTATTTTACCCTTTCTTATGTAATCCTTAGTCATTAGTTTAGTATTTAAGGGATACTTTTACATAATCATAAGAGCTTTATGCCATATTTTCGTTTATCATTATATTTCATATCAGTATAAGTTTCTAAACCTCCTAGGTTGAGGGGAGGAGCCCTACTGAGTTTTATGGATTGATAAAAGTATTACTGTTTCTCTTCAATCCGTGTATGATTTAATTCTAAGATGTATCTTCATTCTTCAACTTGATGAATAGGATAACCCATGATAATTATCTTCGTTCTTCATACTAAGACCGTGTGCTTGGCAACCACTCGTGTTCTTCTTGGGTTTGTGTGAATACTTAAGTGGAAAGCATCGAACCGCCAGCTTGATTATACATCTCTTATACGGCTAATCCACAACTTCGTTGGGGACTTCTCGAGACACCAGTTCAGCCGAGATATGGGGAGATTAAGGTCTTTATGGTAGAGGCTAGAACCAAGGCGCAGCATCATGGTGCACGAAATTGCAATTACACTTTTGCAATCCGCACAACTAACCAGCAAGTGCACTGGGTCGTCCAAGTAATACCTTACGTGAATAACGGTCGATCCCACGGAGATTCTTAGTATGAAGCAAGCTATGGTTATCTTATTAATCTTAGTCAGGATGCCAATAAGGTTCTTTGAATTTAATTGTAAAAAGTGAAAGTGTTTGGAATAAGTAATTGTTACTCAATAATGGAGAACATGTTGGAGTTTTGGAGATGCTTTGTCTTCTGAATTCTTGTAACATAATGCTTCGTCACTTTCAAACATGCAAGGCTCCTTCCATGGCAAGCTGTATGTAGGGCGTCACTGTTGTCAATGGCTACCTCCCATCCTCTTAGTGAAAATGGTCCAAATGCTCTAACACAGCACGGCTAATCATCTGTTGGTTCTCGATCATGTCAGAACAGGATCCATTGATCCTTTTGCATCTGTCACTACACCCAACACTCGCGAGTTTGAAGCTCATCACAGTCATCCAATCCCAGAATCCTACTCGGAATACCACAGACAAGGTTTAGACTTTCCAAATTCTCAAGGATGCTGCCATCAATTCTAGCTTATACCACGAAGATTCTGATTAAGGAATCTAAGAGATACTCATTAAATCTAATATAGAACGAAGGTGGTTGTCAGGCACACGTTCATGGATTGAGGAAGGTGATGAGTGTCACGGATTATCACCTTCTTCATAGTGAAGCGCGAATGAACATCTTAGATAGGAACAAGCGTGTTTGAATGGAAAACAGAAATAATTGCATTAATTCATCGAGACGCTGCAGAGCTCCTCACCCCCAACAATGGAGTTTAGAGATTCATGCCGTCACAAGGTATATAATTCAGATCTAAAATGTCATGAGATACAAAATAAGTCTCTAAAAGTTGTTTTTATATTAAACTAGTAGCCTAGGTTTACAGAAAATGAGTAAACTAAGATGGATAGTGCAGAAATCCATTTCTGGAGCCCACTTGGTATGTGCTGGGGCTGAGACTTAAGCTTCTCACGTGCCTGGGCTGTTTCTGGAGTTGAACGCCAGGTTGTAACATGTTTCTGGCGTTGAACTCTAACTTGCAACCTGTTTCTGGCGCTGGACGCCAAACTGCAACATGGAACTGGCATTAAACGCCAGTTTACATCGTCTATCTTCGTGCAAAGTATGGACTATTATATATTGCTGGAAAGCCCTGGATGTCTACTTTCTAACCCAATTGAGAGCGCGCCAATTGAACTCCTGTAGCTCCAAAAAATCTATTCCGAGTGCAGGGAGGTTAGAATCCAACAGCATTAGCAGTCCTTTTTTAGCCTAAATCAGATTTTTGCTCAGCTCCATCAATTTCAGCCAGAAAATATCTAAAATCATAGAAAAACACAAAAACTCATAGTAAAGTCCAGAAATATGAATTTTGCTTAAAAACTAATAAAAATATACTGAAAACTAACTACAACACACGAAAATCTACATGAAATTATCCCCAAAAAGCATATAAAATATACACTCATCACATCATCTGATCTGGAAGATTCGACCTTGTCTATGGAATTTTGAGTAGAATCACCAAAGAGAATGAACTGCAGGAGCTTCACCCTCAATTAGAATGAATCCGCACTAACCTTGGGGTTCTGATCTAGAGGAGTATTAGCGGCTGCTCAAATTAGCGTCAATCATATACAGCCTACCATAGAAGAAATCATTCACAATTGAAGAAGACAGTAATATCAGAGTTAAGCCAAAAGCAGTCCTAGAACTTCACACCGATACAGATATTCAAGCTTAAATCAAAAATAATAACTTAAACCAAACAACATAAAAATGGTTATCTAAACTTAGTGAATTTCTAACTAATATCAAATCACACCCCTATATCCCACAACCTTCACCAACCTAACCTCCATGCGATCCCATCGCCACCACCTACCGAGCCTCCTCAATCCCAAAAGAAAACACAAGTAATGCAGACAAGTTAAGTACAAGTAAAGTACATGTACAACAATTAGATCAATTAGCAAGTAAACATGTGTTTCATTTAGACATAACAGAAATTAAGCACAGCAAACAAACAAGTAGAAGATGCATATGATGAATTCATATCCTATTGGCTCGTGATATCACTTGTCGGTCTATAAATGCCAACCTGACACATCCTTTCGGATGTAGTCTTCCTGCCACGCCCAGAGATATAGGCTCTGCACACTCATGCAGCAGAGAAATCTACCATGCCAGGGATATAGGCTCCGCACACTCATGTAGCAAGGAGTCTGCTACGCTAGAGATATAGGCTTTGCGCACTCATGTAACAAAAAAGGAATCAACAACAACTGTCTCATCATAAATCATTCCAAAGATATAGTGTTGGGCACACTCTTACAGTAGAAAAATTGCAACGCCAGAGATATAGGCTCTGCACACTCTTACAGCAGAAAAACTGTCACGCCAGAGATATAGGCTCTACACACTCCCATATAATATAATAATTTCATCATTCCTTTCCAAGTTCTCAACTCATCATAACCATCACCGGTTTTCAACTTCTCAAATTCATCATAAGCATTCCCATTTCTCAAAAAGCTCTTCAACCATATACTTCACAACTCAGCATTTACCAATTCATGCTAGGATTTACACCAACCTTCCAAAAACCTATGTCACCAGCTCTAAACTTATAACTAAAAAAACAATACCCTTTTTATTCCTTTATTATTTTCTACCTTGATTCAAGACCCTAAAACTGGATAAAAACTTTTAAACAAGTGTTACGGAAGTTTGTAAGCTTGCTGGGAAAGTAAAGCGGTTCAAATAAGGTTTTTATTGAAAAATAGGGCAGTGTGCGTATGCATAGAGTTGTGCGTACGCAATCCCAGAAGAGTTTTTCACAGCTTGTGCATACGCATGATGTTGTGCGTACGCACAACTTACAAATTTTATAGAATGTGTTTGTGCACCAGAGTGTGTGAACGCTTTGAACAGTAGGCATAACCCTGTGTGTGCGTGCGCACCAGAGTATGCGTACGCACGTTTTCTTAAAAATTACAGGGTGTGCGTGTGCACACTTGTGCACACACACAAGTAAAAATGTGGCCCCTTTTCAGAGCACGTGCACAGCAGTGCGCGTGCGAACACAAACCAAAACTCGCAATTTCTGCAACATCACAGAAATTAGATTTTTGACACCAACTTCCAACGATAATATCTTTGTCTAAAAAATTCATATTTCTACAAAATCTATACCGTTTTAAAGCTTTTTGAATTATCTTTGATTTGATACAAAATTCAATCAATTTCAAAAACTGTAGCTCAAGATATGATCCGCCATAGTTGGCCTAAAATCCATTTTTACAAAAACACTAAAAACTCAACTTTACCAAAACTCTTAATTTAAAACCAAACTACTCACAACAGAAACAATACCAAAACAACACAAAAGTTTATACCGTTCATTCCTCAAACTCAACCATCAATAACCTCCCAATTATACTATTCCACACCATCAAAATCATTATTCATCAACATTTAAATTCAACCTAAATCACATCAAAGCTCCTAAATTCCATCATTATTCCACTATACAACATCCAAACCTTAATATCCCAATTTATCAACTCCTTTAACACTTATCAATCCAAGCATCCATTTATCATCATCAAAATTCCTAATCCACATCATTTATCAACAAAATCAACTCTCCTCATTAACAACAACAAATTCTCAACACTCATCATTAACCACAATAATCAATAACAATCAATAATTAACATTAGTTCAATCCTATCCTAAGGTCTACTAGTCTAAGTTTCCAAAAACATTACATATTATATAAAGAAAATCGAAACCATACTTTGGCCGATTCTCATTCAACTCAAAACACCAAGCAAAGCCATCAAGCTCAAAACTATCAAGCATCACTCCAACAAACTCCAAAACTCAATTTAACATCATACAACATGTCACATCAAACCTAGGGTTTACAAAAATAACTAAACACAAAGGTTTAGTGAAACCTTATCTTACCCAATGGCATTAAGGGCAAAACCTAACAATATCCCAATACTAAGTCACCCATAAACAAACAAAATCACAAAACTTACTTAAAAACCAAATCCAAAAATGTAGAATTGGTAGGGCTGGAAACTGGAGTTTAAGTTTCGATTTTTTACCAAAAAATCTTAGATATCAATGAAGAGCTCGATAAGAGCTTCGCGTGGCCACAAATCGCTCATCAATCGGAGATTCATAGCTCAAGTTATGGCTCCCGAAAGGTGACAATGAATAGTGACACCCCTTTTCTTCTCTCTTCTCTCTCAATCCGCGTTTCTCTCTCTCTCTCTCTCTCTCTCTCTCTCTCTCTCTCTCTCTCTCTCTCTCTCTCTCTCTCTCTGGTGGTAAAAATAAGCTGAAAGCTCATTTAATGAGTTTATATATGTTGGACCTTGGGTCCAGTTTGAGCCCAATCCAATCTGTTAGTGTTTTTGGTCTGTTTGGCCCACTTTAGGCCAAAACTTTTAAGATTAGCTCCCGATTTTAAATTCTAAATTATTTTTGTCCTCTAAAAATAATAAATCAAATTTCCAAAATCTTATTTTCCAAAAATACGCGGTACTGGACAGACTAGAGTCGGTACTGCCGGCTTAAGCATCGATACGTATTTTTACAAAAATCTTTCGCAAAAGATACATTTTCCAACTTAGAAAAATTCATTGAATTCAAATTTCACCTTTATATTTTAAAAAGAATATTTTTATATTTTTGAACCTATTTCAGGCAATTAAAATTATTATTTGATTAAAACAATTTTACATGAAAAACTTCGGTTCTTACACTTGGCGGCAGCCTCCTTCAGTCGCGACGGAAACCACTGTGGGAGCATCTCTATCATTGCCATCTCACGATCTTCATCCCATAGAGTCATGACAGAGCTTGGAGAATGTGGTTGCAGCAGTAGCGACATAGGGAGGAGAGCATCTCGGTAGTGGCCTCCTTCAGCCGCGACGAAAACCACTTCGGGAGTGATAAACTCCATTTGTAGGGTTTATCTTGTGTTGATTATAGGAGATTTTAATACCTTTTACCCACATTTATTTAATGAAATAGCATGGTTTTGTGATTCTCTCTTAATTTGTGCTTAAGTGTGAAAACATGCTTCTTAGGCCTTTAACTTGATGATTTTAATCTCCCTTTGATTCCACTAGATGCCTTGATATTTTTGTTAGTGATTTCAGATTGAAAAGGCTAGGAATGGATCAAAGGAGTGAAGAGGAAAGCATGTAAGGTGGAGAAGATCATGAAAAGCCAAAGAGTTGAAATCGCCAATGGACGCACGCGCACCTGGTGCCTACGCGCACCTTGCGAATTACTCCATGGACACGTACGCGTGCTGTGCACATACGTGTCGGTGCTGGAATATGATTTTTTAATAAAAACGTGGCCAGCGAATTCAGAAGGGTTGTGGGGTCCAATCCCAACCAACTTTGGCACCAAAGATGCTATTTAAAGCCAAGGATTGAAGAGAAAATGGGACTTTTTTTGGCTTTTGATCATTCACACTCATTAGGATTAGTTTAGAGATAGTTTTAAAGAGAGAAGCTCTCACTTCTCTCTAGGATTAGGATTAGGATTAGGTTTAGTTCTTAGATCTAGGTTTTCATTCATGCTTTCTTCTACTTCTACCTTTTAATTCTTTGTTGTTGCAATCTTTCATTCTTTTTCCATTCTTTTGTTGTAATCTCTTTTATGTTTTTTTTGTATTTTGTTGTAGATCTACTATTGTTCCTTCCATTTTCTTTCAATTCAATTAGAGGTAATTCATAATAATTGTGTTCTTTTTTATTGCTGTTGTTAATTCCTTTCAATAATTGTTGTTAGATCTCATTCTTGTTGTTGATTTACTATGCTTTCCTTTTGTGCCTTCCAAGTGTTTGATAAAATGCTTGGTTGGATTTTAGAGTAGAATTTTATGCTCTTGGCTTGGAAAGGTAACTTAGGAACTCTTGAGTTACTAATGTCCAAGTAATTGATGATTGGAAGCCATTGACTCTAGTTCTCACTAATTGAATTAGTGGAGAGTTAGGACTTATGGACTAGGATTGATATAGCTCATTTGACTTTTCTTTACTAGTTAGAGGATGACTTAATGAGATTAATCCTTGCCAATTCTCATATTGTGGTTAGCAATTAGGATAGAGATTCTTGACCACCAACCCTTGCCAAGGCCTTTTTAGCCATTAGTTTACTTTCTTGCCATTTATCTTTCATGTTTCTTATCAAAACCCCAAAACTAACTCACAACCAATAACAAGACACTTCATTACAATTCCTAGGGAGAATGACCCGAGGTTCCAATACTTCGGTTTATAAATTTAGGGGTTTGTTACTTGTGACAAACAATCTTTTGTATGAAAGGATTATTGCTTGGTTTAGAAACTATACTTTACAACGAGATTTCATTAGTGAAATTCTAAACCATAAAAAATCTAATCATCAAAATGGCGCCGTTGTCGGAGAATTGCAATGGTGTTGTGTTATTGGTTATTGTATATATGTGAATATTGTGAATATGTTTGCTTTTTGCTTCTTTGTTAGTTTTTAGTTTGTTCTCTTTATTTGTTACTAACTTTTTTGTTTTTGCCTTCTCTTGCTATCATGAATTCTCACTTTGGCTATGAGTGTAGTTACAACTATGTATTAGGTAATGGGAACTTTAATGAGAATGTGTATCAATGATGAGACGATCAAAGGTAGGAGGAGCCATATGCATATGACCAATCCTCATGGCAACAACCTCCACCAATGCACTATGAAGAAGAGCTATTCTATGATGCATACTAATCAAATGGCTATGGTGAATCTCCTTGTGATTTTCAAGAACCACCACCATATGCCTATGAGCCATATCCTCAACTTGAACCTCAACCACATTCACAAGCCTACTTTCACCAAACACCTCCATATGACCATAATCCATATCCTTTATACCAACCACCTTTTGAGCCATATGAGCCACATATTGAACCACTACCATTCCAACCTCAATACTTCCAAGAGCCACCTTCTCCATATTATGACCAAGATAAACCACCTCCAATGTGTGAAAACTTTCAACCACAAGATGAATTCTACATTCCACCATAACCCTCCTCAAGCAACCGTCTATGAAAAGTTAGATGCATGGGACTCATACCATATGTCCAATGATGATTGTGAAGAAGCAACCGAAGAGAGAAACATGAAAGGGATTGTAGAATCTCAACTTGAGAACAATAGATTGGCGTGTGTTGAGCAACAAATGGAACAAATGGAGTACATAGAACCACCACATCATTACTATGATGAACCACCTTCCTATTATGAACCCTTCTCCCAAAATGATGAACCCTCCCATCCACCCCAACCTCCAATGAATGACATCCTTGATGTTCTTGTGCAAGGATAAGAGGAGATGACAAGGGATGTTGATGAGCGGATAATTTATACGCTTTTTGGCATTGTTTTTAGTATGTTTTTAGTATATTTTAGTTAGTTTTTAGTATACTTTTATTAGTTTTTAGTTAAAATTCACTTTTCTGGACTTTACTATGAGTTTGTGTGTTTTTCTATGATTTCAGGTATTTTCTGGCTGAAATTGAGGGTCTTGAGCAAAAATCTGATTCAGAGGCTGAAAAGGACTGCAGATGCTGTTGGATTCTGACCTCCCTGCACTCAAAGTGGATTTTCTGGAGCTACAGAAACCCAATTGGCGCGCTCTCAATGGCGTTGGAAAGTAGACATCCTGGGCTTTACAGCAATGTATAATAGTCCATACTTTGCCTGAGATTTGATGGCTCAAACCGGCGTTGCAAATCAGCTTCAGAATTCCCAGCGTTTAACGCTGGAACTGGCATAAAAATTGGAGTTAAACGCCCAAACTGGCATAAAAGCTGGCGTTTAACTCCAGAAAAAGTCTCTACACATGAAAGCTTCAATGCTCAGCCCAAGCACACACTAAGTGGACCCAGAAGTGGATTTTTACGTCATTTACTCATTTCTGTATACCCTAGGTTACTAGTTCACTATTAATAGGATCTTTTGACATTGTATCTGTACCTCATGACACTTTACACGTTTCTCATTGTATCTTCTACGGCATGAGTCTCTAAACCCCATGGTTGGGGGTGAGGAGCTCTGCTGTGTCTTGATGGATTAATGCAATTACTACTGTTTTTCATTCAAGCATGCTTGCTTCCATTCTAAGATATCACTTGTTCCTAAACCTGATGAATGTGATGATCCATGACACTCATCATCATTCTCAACTATGAACGCGTGCCTGACAACCACCTCCGTTCTACCTTAGATTGAGTAGATATCTCTTGGATTCTTTAATCAGAATCTTCGTGGTATAAGCTAGAATTGATGGTGGCATTCAAGAGAATCCGGAAGGTCTAAACCTTGTCTGTGGTATTCTGAGTAGGATTCAAGGATTGAATGACTGTGACGAGCTTCAAACTCCTGAGGGCTGGGCGTTAGTGACAGACGCAAAAGAATCACTGGATTCTATTCCAACCCGATTGAGAACCGACAGATGATTAGCCGTGCTGTGACAGAGCACGTCGAACATTTTCACTGAGAGGATGGGAGGTAGCCATTGACAACGGTGACACCCTACATACAGCTTGCCATGGAAGGAGCCTTGCGTGCTTGAAGAAGAAGACAGTAGGAAAGCAGAGATTCAGAAGATAGAGCATCTCCAAAACCTCAACCTGTTCTCCATTACTGCAAAACAAGTATTTATTTCATGTTCTTTTACTTTTCACGATCAACCCTGATAATTATTGATATCCTGACTAAGAGTTACAAGATAACCATAGCTTGCTTCACGCCGACAATCTCCGTGGGATCGACCCTTACTCACGTAAGGTATTACTTGGACGACCCAGTGCACTTGCTAGTTAGTTGTGCGGAATTGCAAAAGTGTGATTGCAATTTCGTGCACCAGATGTGCAACAATTTATGACCGCCTTGGATGAGGTGGTACACCGGCTAACATCCCAACTTTTGGACACTTAAGGAACTCCCATGGCTACATGTGGAGAATCAAAAGAAGAGCATAGCATGAAGGAGAGATTGGAAACTCCGGTGGAAAAGGAGGAATGCCATTTTGTGTTAGAACAATTGGAGGAACCTATGACTATTGAAGAAAAGGAGGAAGTGGTTGAAGACTTAGGAGATGCGAAACCTCCATGGGAACCTAGAGTTATAGAAAACTCCTCCAAGAAGATTGAAGTTGATGTTGAGGAGGGATGTGCACAACCTCCAAGACATATTCCATATGAAGACTTGGAAGGAGTAGAGCAATAATTGAATTCCCTTGGTGATGAAGATCAAGTATTAAATCCTAATGGTGGTGAATCCTTTGAAATTAAAGAACCTTCTCCCGATGAAGAAGAAAGCGATGTGGAGGTAGATTTCTCTCAACCTCCTATTTATGATTTAAGTGATGGAGAAGAGTTAGATGAAATTGACGAACAAAGGATTGGATTTGAAAAATCTTGTGAAGAGGTGGAAGTCCTTAGAAAAAGAAGAACGGAAGTTGAGTGCGCTTTGTCAAGATCTCTGGAAGCTTATTTGCCTAGGTTGTCATCTATTCCTTCACTTGAGTGGGTAAAACTCATTTCTATTAACTTTATTGTCCCACTTGAGTATGGTTTACTTGAAACAGATGGTCAACTTAGTATGATTTGTGGGATAAAGCTTAAGAGAAGAATGTTTAGTGGATGGTGTTGCAAATCAAGGCTCATTTTAGTTGATACTTCAAGGCTTAGATGCAAGGGTTGAGCAAGTGCTCAATTGAATGGGTCTAAAAGGAGAGTTTGGTATCATATTGAGAATTCATCATGCCTATCACCCGGATGGACTAATAATGATGATCAACTTCAAGACGGGTGTGAAAATAAAGTGTGGGATCCCGGATTACAAGAAGAGGATCGACAATGGGAGCCCCAAGCTTGTGAAGAACTCCATCAACATTTGGCTCAATCCATAAGAAATCTTGGGGCACAATGGAGAACCAAGCATTGGTGGGAGTTCCAAGATGAATACAAGCACAAGCCACCTTGAGAGGAGCTCCCCATAAGTCCAACTTAAGGACAATAAACAAAAGTACTAGGTGGGAGACACCCCAACATGGTAAACTCTTTTCATTTTCTCTTTTGTAAATAGTGTAGAATTTAGTTGATTTCATGTTTTGTTTAGTTAGTTGAGTATATTTGATAGTTTAGTGTGTTAAATAAGGTTTTAAGGTGTTTTGGTAGATGTTTGGAGGTTTGGAATGCTTCGATTGGCGCAAAAACATAGAAAAATTTGAAAAACAGAGCACCATCCGCGTACGCGTACATGGCGCGTACGCGCACTTTCAGCATTTTTGACCATCCACGCGCATGCGTCCATGGCGTGCACGCGTGGATGCAGAAGTTCCATCACCAGCCAAAAAAATCCGAGAGTTAGGCCTGCACTGTGCGAAAATTGGGCCTAAGGCACAAACCAATTTGTGCATACACACACCTGGCGCGTACGCGTCCTTTTGGCAACTTGCAGATTGACGCGCAAGCGCAACATGCACGCGCGCGCCGATAGTGCCACTTGCCCTCCTGGTACATTTTCCAGAGAGTTATGCCCACGCTGCGCCAACGTTGTGCCTTTGGCACAAACCCGCTCGCGCGTACGCGCACATGCCGTGTACGCGCCACTCTCGAAATAATCCATCGATGCGGACGCACCCTGTACGCGTCCGTGCCACATCCAGTACACCACCCTCCGCACGTGCGCCATGCGTGCGTATGCACGGATGCCCTTATTTCAAACATTTTTTTTCTTTTCCTCCTTCCATTTCTTTCCTTCTCCTTTCTCCTTCCCTCCTTCTGCCCCTCATCCAACACTCCCGAACACCATTAATAACCATTTATTTTAGTTAACTAATTAGTTAGTTAGTTAGTTGATTAGTTAGTTTTAGTTAGCTTTCACTTCTTTTTCTCTTTTTCATTGTAAGTGTTGGGTTGTTATTCTTGTTACCATTAATTGCTGCTGAGTATTAAAAAGGGATGTTATCTTAACATCATTATGTTTACAATCCTTGTTGGATTCTATTGTTGAGGTTATATTTTGCTATTTGGTCTTGAGTTTTTCATGCTTACCTTTTGAAAAATGCCAAGTGATGAGAATTGCCTTCAAACTTGTAACTCTTCTTGAATTACATGATTTGGCCACCATGTGATTTGAGCCTTATTCTGTGATTAGGCAACCTCTTGATGGATGATGTTGTACATTTACCTTAATGCCTTGTGTTATGATTATATGCATCCATATGTGTTTGACTTGAATGCTTTCATGCTCCTTTAATGCTTGTCTTACCTTACAAGTTTACTTAAAGCATTTCAAGCACACTAGAATGAGTTGAGAGCTTGCTTCTATTGTGACTTAGCCTTTCATGTTAGTGTGTACTCTAACCCACGCACAACTTAGAATGCACACTTACTTTTATGAATGTCACACCAATTCACTCACTCAATTCTAGTGATTTACCTCATTCCAACAATGTATGCTTCCTTGCTTTTACATATTCTCATCTTATGGTGTTATATTTTTGTTTTTCATGAATGATGCACCGCAAGCAAAAATGGAAGCGGAAGAAAGAACACGCAGCAATCCGGAGATTCGCCGTACCCCCTTGCTCATCTTTAAATGCACCGAGGACGGTGCAAACTTTTAAGTGTGGGGAGGTCGTCCAACCGTTCGGCGATTTTGGGTGACAAATTTCTAATCCCAACACTTTTGCATTTCATTCTAGGATTTTAGGATTTTTACTTGCATTTTCTTATTTTTGCATATGTATACACAATAAGCTTAGTCAAAATAATGAGATTTTTCAAGATTTCTATCTATAGGGCATCTCAATTGACTTGATTGAAAAATTTTCATAGAACTTGCTTGAATTATATATCTTTTGGATCATGTTTTTGAGCTAAGAACACAAGCAAGTGAGATTTGAGCCTAATGGTGTGGTTACATCTCATAACCACTTTATTTTTCCTTCTTGTGTGCATTATTATCTTTCTATGATTGTAATATTTGATTTGTTTTATTCTTTATGTCCATTGTTTTGTGTATTCATGCATTTATATGATTGAGGCCATCATTTTATTAGCTCACTTACCCAAATAGCTTACCTCTTAACAATCATTGTTAGCCAACTTTGAGCCTACGCTTAACCCACTTGTTCTTAATTTAGCACATTACAAGCCTTGAAGCGAAAAACAATAAATGTCCTTATTTGGATCTTTGAGTAGCTTAGGCTAGAGTGTGTGTATCATTCAAGTGTGGGAATCTTGAGACATTGGGTGAATAAAAAAGTAGTTTTATATTGTTATTGAAAATATTGGGAATTGGGTACATGTTCATGTATTGATCAAATGTAAAACCTTATGCATTGATGCTCTTGTATATAGAAAGAAAACAAATGAGAAAAACAAAGAAAAAGAAAAGAAAAAAATATATAAATGTGAAAAAGAAAAAGAAAAGAAAAAATAGAAAAAGAAAGAAACAAAGAAAAAGAAAGAAATAAAAAGGGGATAAAATATCCCAAAGCAAATCTCAATAAGGATCAATGCAAAAGTGTTGTGAAATGAAAAGAAAATGCAAGAGTATGTTAAAAAGGTGAAAAATGGGTAGTTAGGTTAGAACTTAATTGTATAGGATGTCATAGGTTAGGTGGGAAGTTTAAGTTTATCAAAGATTCAAATTTCAAGCTCAATTAACCAAATAAGCATCCTACCTTGACCCTAGCCCCATTACAACCTAAAGAAAAGATCTCATGATACTTGTATGCATGCATGAAATACATGTTGATTGTTAGAAGAAAAACAAATCTTGGAAAGCATGATTAGGGGAGGATTGAGTGAATTGACCCTAAACACTTGAGCGAATAGAGTGCAAATACATCCGGTGAGGGTTCGGTGCTCAATTACATGTTTTCCACCTACAATCATCACTTTTCATGCAGTTTGTAAAAATATTTAATAACTCAATCAATTGTGGATTAGACTTGCTAATCTCTAGCCCTTGTGCATATATGCTTCTTGGGAATTGATTTATTTTGACCAAGCAATTGCATTCATTTAGATAGTTGCATATAGGTAGATTGCATTTAGTTAGTCTCCATTGAATAAATGCCATACCCTTACTTCATTCTTAGTTTAAGCATGAGGACATGCTTGGTTTAAGTGTGGGGAGGTTGATAAACCTCATTTGTAGGGTTTATCTTGTGTTGATTATAGGAGATTTTAATACCTTTTACCCACATTTATTCAATGAAATAGCATGGTTTTGTGATTCTCCTTTAATTTGTGCTTAAGTGTGAAAACATGCTTTTTAGGCCTTTAACTTGATGATTTTAATCTCCCTTTGATTCCACTAGATGCCTTAATGTGTTTGTTAGTGATTTCAGATTGAAAAGGCTAGGAATGGATCAAAGGAGTGAAGAGGAAAGTATGCAAAGTGGAGAAGATCATGAAAAGCCAAAGAGTTGAAATTGCCCATGGACGCGTGCGCGCACCTGGCGCCTACGCGCACCTTGCGAATTACTCCATGGATGCGTACGCATGCTGTGCGCGTACGCGTCGGTGCTGGAATATGATTTTTTAATGAAAACGTGGCCAGCGAATTCAGAAGGATTGTGGGGCCCAATCCCAACCAACTTTGGCGCCAAAGGTGCTATTTAAAGCCAATGATTGAAGAGCAAAGGGGACTTTTTTTTTGGCTTTTCATCATTCACACTCATTAGAATTAGTTTAGAGTTAGTTTTAGAGAGAGAATCTCTTACTTCTTTCTAGGATTAGGATTAGGATTACGTTTAGTTCTTAGATCTAGGTTTTCATTCATACTTTCTTCTACTTCTACCTTTCAATTCTTTGTTGTTGCAATCATTCATTCTTCTTCCATTCTTTTGTTGTAATCTCTTTTATGTTGTTTTTGTATTTTGTTGTAGATCTACTATTGTTCCTTCCATTTTCTTTCAATTCAATTAGAGGTAATTCATAATAATTGTGTTCTTTTTTATTGTTTTTGTTAATTCCTTTCAATAATTGTTGTTAGATCTCATTCTTCCTGTTGATTTACTATGCTTTCCTTTTGTGCCTTCCAAGTGTTTGATAAAATACTTGGTTGGATTTTTAGAGTAGAATTTTATGCTCTTGGCTTGGAAAGGTAATTTAGGAACTCTTGAGTTACTAATATCTAAGTAATTGATGATTGGAAGCCATTGACTCTAGTTCTCACTAATTGAATTAGTGGAGAGTTAGGACTTATGGACTAGGATTGATATAGTTCATTTGACTTTTCTTTACTAGTTAGAGGATGACTTAATAAGATTAATCCTTGCCAATTCTCATATTGTGGTTAGCAATTAGGATAGAGATTCTTGACCACCAACCCTTGCCAAGGCCTTTTTAGCCATTAGTTTACTTTCTTGCCATTTATCTTTCATGTTTCTTATCAAAACCCCAAAAATAACTCACAGCCAATAACAAGACACTTCATTACAATTCCTAGGGAGAACGACCCGAGGTTCCAATACTTCGGTTTATAAATTTAGGGGTTTGTTACTTGTGACAAACAATGTTTTGTATGAAAGGATTATTACTTGGTTTAGAAACTATACTTTACAATGAGATTTCATTAGTGAAATTCTAAACCATCAAAAATCTAATCATCAGGGAGCACCTCTGTCATTGCCATCTCCTCGCGATCTTCAGCCCCCCCCCCCCTCTCTCTCTCTCTCTCTCTCTCTCTCTCTCTCTCTCTCTCTCTCTTCTCGGATTCAACACCTTTGCCTCAATTTCTCGTCAACCCGCTACGACGACAATGGCGGCAGTGGTTTTTCACACCTTCACCTTTTCCTTTTTCTCTCCTCTTTTGATTTTTCTCCTTTCTCGAAGTGAATGATTGGAAAACAAATTGGAGTAAAAGGTTTTAGTTTTGAGTGAATTGTGACACAGGAAGAGAGTTATAGATGAAGAATTGAAGAAGTTGAGACTCATCCAGGATAGTTTAAAAATTTTATTTAATTATTTAGAATTTAGGTAATTTTAGTTGCAAAAACCAATCTTTTATAATACAAATGGAATTTCTATATTTTCTGAATAGTATTTTCAAGTTTCATGAATAAAAAAGATAATTTACTCAAATTTTAATTTCCAATACAAACTCAAATTCTAAAATTGTATATTCTGAGCTTAATAGTGTCAATGTGGCACATTAGACATTTACTTAATAGTGTCACACGTATATAGATATTGACTAAATAAAATTGCATGGACCTTAAATGTCGAAAAAGCTTAATTTCCAATAAAAACTCAAATTCTTTTAAAATAATGTATTCCGAACTTTGACTCTCACACTTAATGCTCACAAAGCATTAGAATAGAAGGTTGTTATATATATATATATATATATATATATATATATATATATATATATACTGTTTTTTATCACATGTGAAAAAAAAATTTTAGATGACCATCATTTCTATTTTTTAAATTTTTTAGCTCATTTTATAAAATTTTCAAACACTAAAATAATCATTTATTTTTTTATCTTTTTATTTATTTTTATTTTCTAGTATATTTTCTAACCCAATAAAATAAAAATTAATTCATTGTAGATTGATAGTCCATTTAAAAATCTACAACTAACAATAAATGACTACGTGTGTTTTGAATTTCAATTTGCAAACAAAAGTTTGCATAAAGTGATTTTGCAAAATTGATTTTGATGAAAAGTAAGTTTGGGTTAACGTGACTTTTGTTTGACAATTTTTATATCAAAATTGATTGTAGTAAAATAAATGTTGTTTGAATTATACTACTCAAAATCACTTTTAGATGAAAAATTACTAAAAGAGACATCAATTTAAATAATTTTTTATATATGCAAAATCAAAATACTAACAAAAATAATATAAAAATATTTATCATATAAATAAAATAAATATAATAAAAAAATAAAAATATAAAAGAGAGTACTATAAATTTTATAATGTCAAACAAAAAATATATTCTATAATTTTTTTAGTACTGTTAGTACTCTTTAATTTAGTATTATTTTTTATTATAAATTTTCATTATTTATGATTTGTTGTTACTTATAATTAATTCTTATTTATTTTGTCCTTTTTTATAGGATCATAATTTATATTATACAAAATTTTGATAATAGACGTAATATATAATAATTACAATTACAAATTTTACAAAGTCAGAATAAAAAATAAAAAAAATTAATACAAAACAAAAATAGAATACTTCAAAGAATAAAAAAAATCATACACATAAGAAACAATAAAAATTTCATAAAATCAACAACATATATCATATGAACAAAAAAATATAATAAAAAGTAAATAAAATTCGTATGAATAAAACTAAAAGAAAATAAAAAATTTCATACGCAACATAAATATAATGCAGTAAA
The DNA here is from genome assembly GCF_003086295.3 of Arachis hypogaea. Classification (NCBI taxonomy): domain Eukaryota; kingdom Viridiplantae; phylum Streptophyta; class Magnoliopsida; order Fabales; family Fabaceae; genus Arachis; species Arachis hypogaea. Next base: position 60,566,992 of record NC_092039.1, read on the forward strand.
GGATAGAAAAAAAATTCATATAAAAAAAATAAAAATATCCTAAAAAAAAGTCAATAACATTTGTCATATGAATAAAAGAAATACAATAAAATAAATAAAAAAGTCAAACAAAAATAAAAAAAATTTCATAAAAAAATATACATATAAAGAATAGTATAATAAATGATTAAAAAAACTCATAAAAACATAACATGAGAAATCAGAACACTACACAAATAATATAAAAATATTTATCATATAAATAAAAAATATAATAAAAAATATAAGTAAAAAATACAATAAAAAACATAAAATTAAAATATAAAAATGAGTATTAAAAATAATAAAAAATTGAAATATTCAATTTGCTAGTGATTAAAACAAATTTGAACTATTTTAATAAAAAAAAATTTAGAACAAATAACTATGAAGAAGTAAGAAGAACTACAAAAAATTATTATGAAAGTAATAGTTACTAGTATCTTTTTATAGAAGAAAATGAAGGATAGAATTAGTAAAAAAAAAAAATAAAATTTCACCTAATTTTCCAAAAACAACAAGCAATCATGAAAGTGAAATGCAGAAGCTACAAATTTTAGCTTCTTCTAAACGTGTGTTTCGAAGCAGAATCACTTTTTGCATTCAGGAAGATAAAAATGGTCAAACAAAAAAGTAAAACTTTCGAGAAATTCAAACGTACTTCTCTCTTTCCCAAGGTATTTGCGAAACACACCCGTAAACATGAACAAAATAAATTCAAATTTTCACTACTTGTTTTACAAGTAATATCACCTTGAAAACATAAAAATAAAGCCTATCTAACTACTATCTCATAAAAAAAAGTCGAAATACTAAATAAAAATAAAAAATAAAAAAGAAAAACTAGACAAACCAATTAAAGGGATACGTGCAGAGCACGTTCAAACCAGAGGAGAGTTACTTAGAACTCTCCAAAGCCCAAATCCAAATCCAAATCTAAAGCTGAGGACTGAGATTTCACACTCGCACACTCGTTCCCATACTATGTCCTCTTTATCACTTCTCTTTTTCCTAGGGTTTTAGGGTTAGGGTTTCATTTACCAATCTCTTTCTCTTCTCTTTTTCTCTCTGCCCTTCTTTCCCTTCCCAAATAGCCATGGATAGGTACCAGAAGGTTGAAAAGCCGAAGCCTGAATCCCCCATCAATGAGAATGAGATCCGAATCACCACACAAGGCGCCATCAGGAACTACATCACCTATGCTTCCTCTCTTCTTCAGGTCCCCTGCATTCTCCTCGATTTCATGCATGTTCCGTTCTTCCCTGCATTCTGGCTTCAATTCGATGATTCGACGACTTCTCTAATTCAAAACGCATTTGTGTTATTTTTGCTATTTATTTGTTTATCTGTGTATTTACTTCGTTATTTCTGTGTTGTTTCTGAGTTGTGGTTTCGGAGTGTTCTAAGTCGTTGGGTCGTTCGCCAAGGTGATTGTGAACTTGACTTTCAGTTGACGAGGTTTATGTGGGAGTATCTCTATTCCGTGATTAAGGTCATTCTGCAAAATCTGTTTGGTAGTTTTAACCCTTGATTGCAATGACGTGGATAAAGGTTCCCTTTATTATTGTTTAAGATTTCATCAGACATTAAGTGCAGAGAAAAAGTTTCTGCGTATTTAGTTGATCATAGTATCAAAAACGTGCGCATTATTAACATTGTTTGGATGAGTCAATGGAGGAATGATTAAGTGAAAGAAAATTTCATCTTGAAGTTATTTTGTATTGTTTGATGGATTGGCTATGGAGATCGGGTGGTACATTGTTCAAGGTGTTATTGTGTGATCTGATGTGGTATCATTGAAATATATATTTTGGTTAATGTCTTTATTTTTATATTTTAGAAGATTTTTCATTATTTTAGAATTCCCTATTTTGTTGCTTCTATGCTGTTTTCCTGCATCGTGATTAAAAAAGTGGCAGCTAGTGGAATTCTAGAATCCTGGGGAAATTGCGTGGTGTCTGAATTTTGTATTTTCTTAAAGTAGAAACAGAGTCAGGCTTTGGGAAGCCCACAAAACCCCCACTTGGGATGGGGAAGGGGTGGAGTGCAGAATTGAGGCTTTGAACCACACACTCTCCTTTCATGTCCTACTGATATTGTGGGAGGGGGAAGAAACCACTAGGAGGTCCTGATGCAGAATTCAATTATGGATTAGTTAATGTCTTAGATGTATTTTTGAGAGGATAAAATACTAAATAATTGAACATTATTTGTTAATGGGAGTATTTACTAGAGTTAAGATACAGAGGTCATTTTAAATGATTGTGATTCCCTAGATGTCACATTTCTAATTGAGTTAAAACACAAATGGAAAAGAGTTACACACCTAGATGATCCTTAAACATGGCAGGGAATTATTCGAAGCTTCAAATTAGGAATTTGTCTTATAGAATTAGCTAAAATCAAAAGAATCCAATGTATTAAGAAATATACCAAATGAGAAGTGAAATTGTCATAATTTAGTAAGTCTCCAAATAGTCTGTTTTTGTCCTTTTATGTTGTGATTCTGTAGTTTTTCTTGTATTAGTCAAACATGCACAACTATTTTGTTTATATTTTTAATGCAATTCATAAATGCACACAACTTTTACGTTAAATTCTTTTCTTAAACATAAATACAGCTTCATTTTTCAACTTTTTTTAGGTGGGCTTACCAGTTTGTGTCTGTAAACTTAGCAGACCTGATATTCTTTTCTTTAGTTAACCTACTTATTCTAGTGAATTTTGAACTGACTACAATAATCATATATTATCATGCTTTGTGGGATTGACTATGTCGATAAATGTTGCTCTTGAACTGTATTAAAAGCCACATTTTTAATCCTTCTGTAAAGTTAATTTGATCTTTATTTAACATTTTATTTGGACTGTATTATTTATCCCATTCTTGCGCCGAGGCTTCTATTGGTCTTCTTCTCACCTGGGCATAGTCTCCTTAGACGTATGTTCTTACCAATTGGTGCTAGTTGATGCTTACTATCTCACTGTCTTCTGTTTCTTTAGTAAATGCCATTGCAAGAGTGTAATATTATCAACTGATTCTTCAAGTGACTGTTTGTGGTTGGATTATGACTGACTTCTTTGCTGCAAGTTTTTCAATATGACATGTCACTTTGTATTGTTCTTGTGCTTGTGACTACAAATGATTTGCAATATATATAACTTGTTTTTATCTAATTCTACTAGAAAGTAGTTGTGATTTGTTTTATGACTCCTGTTTTTCTTTGTTTCCATATGTTGTAACTCGTACAGGAAAAACATGCAAGAGAGATTGTCTTGAAGGCTATGGGACAAGCAATCAGCAAGACAGTTGCCATTGCAGAGATTTTAAAGGTCAAATTTCTTTGCAAGATATTTCTTTTTCTCTCGGCGAATGTACCCTTACAATTATGGGAATGAAAATCGAGTATATCTTTCCAATAAAAGAGTTGAAGATATCAAAGTGTTGCAAGTAACTCTATAGTTACTTTTAATTGATGAAAGGACATTCACGAAGCTCCCAGACAAGTATATAAATGGTTGCCACAAGTTACAGAAAAGAGTTAAATTTTTAGAAGTGTAATACTTTGGGGCTACATTTTATTATTACCTAATTGACTTACCTTATTAAACAGAAGAGGATTTCTCAGCTGCACCAAGATACTGCCATCAGCTCGGTCAGCATAACAGATGTGTGGGAACCGATTGAAGAGGGTCTTGTACCGTAAGTTAAAAGTTTTAACCTTTTCTGCAAATGCATCTTTTTATGTATGGGTGGTAGAGTTTCTGAACAACATTCAATGCAGTGTTGAAATGACTCGTCATGTCTCTATGATCTCAATCACCTTATCAACTAGAGAATTAAACAAAAACTCTCCAGGGTAAGTTGTTGAAGAACTAGGAAAATTTTATTTCCAATCTTCTCATAAAGTTGAATTACTCCTGTTATAATGGATTGCAAGGAACAAATTTTAAGCTGAGATATGATTTTGTTTATAGGTATCAAGCTCCACTTAATGTGGAACAACCAAAACCACAATTCAATTATCAACAGCAACTGGTAAAGCATGCACCTGCTCCGTATAATGCTGTAAATGAAGGTAATCCCTTATGTATATAATGAAACACTAATGTATTATCTATGCTATAAATTGAAGTCTTTATTCATCTAGTCTAATTTGTTCTTCTAGACTCTTATGGCCGCGGTCGAGGTCGAGGACGGGGACGGGGGAGAGGCAGAGGAAGGAATTGGGGGAGGGGTGGTTATGGTTATCAAGGTGGTTATGGAAATTATCAAGGTGGATATGGTTATTACCAGGGTGGGTATTATCAAGGTATGAACTTCAACTAGGATATTCTGTGGGTTAATGTTTTGATGCTAAACTCTCATTTTAATTATTTCCCCTCCCCCTTCTTTTTGATTGTGTTCATATCTTTTCAGATAATGGTGGGTATTCAAATCGAGGCCGAGGAGGTGGGCGAGGCAGAGGTTGGGGGTATCGTAGTAAGTTTACACGATTTGTTTTTTAGATCATTGCTTGTGCTGGTGATTAATTTAATGATGAGGACTTGTTCATTTTGGATTATTTGAAGGACTGATTTGCTCTGAGTTTTATTCTTGTGCTTGTTATGGGACTAAGTCTCTTTTGTTGTTAATAGTTTCTCATTGTGGCTCTTCTCTTTTCTTCTTTTTGATGTATGCTACTTAGTTTTATATTCTTTTTAGTTTATGCTATTGCTTGGGATCAATATCATTGTTTACTGATCGGTTTCAACATTTGCAATATATAGCAGGTTATGATGGTGGTAGAGGTGGAGGCGCAGGTTATGAAGGGGGAAGAGGTGGTGGTGCAGGGTATGAGGGTGGAAGAGGCGGAGGTGCAGGTTATGATGGAGTCAGAGCTGGTGGTTATGAAAGGGGCAGAGGTGGAAATAGGGGTTATGGCCGTGGTAGGGGACGTATTGGAGGACGTACAAGGGGTGGTGGTGGCGGCAACCAGGTGTGATAGCAATGGATAATTTATGTCGTTCTTGCTAAATGCTTGCCTTGACCATTGAGGAGAATTATTAAGCAGTATTTTATGTTTTTATATCATGAAACTGGAATGGGCAAGGTTTTGTTCATCTTTTTACATTTAGCCGGAAAGCATTTTGGTTTTATATGATTGCTGTAATTCATTTCAACTTTTTACGGTTGCTAACACCATATTTTTATCTGTATCTAGTTTCCATGTGCTTTTAAATTGATCAAGGTAGTTTTTTGTTATAGCCTTGCAAATATATCTGAGCAGATACATACCTCATTTAAAGAAAAATTAATTGTTCAGCAACTGATCAGTGTGCTGACTGCTACAAGTTAAGGGAACACCAACTTTATTTTACTATATATTTCTTACGGGAAATATAATTAACGTTATTTCGTATTTGTTAGACTAGAACGGATGGGTTGTGCACTCATTTAATAGTACTTTGCGCTGGATGTTTGGTTCTAAATAAAAAAACAAATATATATTTAGAGTGAAACTCAAATGTTACTATTTGTAACTTATAATTTGGAAGAAAGACAGACTGGGAATAGAGATGTTTTGGTAATGTGTTTGGTGTAAGAAATATAAGATTAAATTATGTCTCAATAGTATATCTGATTTAAGATAAAAATAAAAATTTAAATAAGTAAAATTACTAAAATATTCATACTAAAAAAATCAAAATAAAATCCTAACCTATTTAGCCATTTCCCTAACCCCGTCCCTTTCCCCCTTCCCCTTCTCTCTGTTTTCTCGTTCTCTCTCTCATCTTTGTACTCCTTTCGATGGCAAACCAGTGGCAACGGTGGCTTCTTTTCACGGCAACGATTGTCCTTCATCGAACCATCCTCGATGGCTTAAACCAGAGCAGCGATTCTCCATTCTTCCACGATTGCGTCTTTCCCTTCTTGAATTGCTGCTAGGCTGTTCAGCACTACCATAGCCTTCTTCGCTGTGTCGAACCCTTGTTCTGCCCCAAGCTCTACTAGTGCCCTCATTGCGCCTACGTTCATTGCTCGCTCCCTTCCATTCCTTGTTTGGCCTTTCTCTCTTATACTGCCCTCTGTTCTGTCTTTTGTAGCTTGTTCTTCTCTTTTATTTTTTGATTCTGAAATCTTTTCGTTTATGAGATTATTGAATCTGATTTTGAAATGTTTATGAAATTGTTATTGTTTTTTGGTATTATTGTTGTTGGTGGCGGATTGGTGATAGCAGATGTATGGTGCTGTTTTACTGTTTAGGATTGACAAATGTGAAGTGTTGGCAATGGGAAAATTTAAAGAGTAAACACCTAATCCAGTCTTTGTCTATTTTCACGAAGGACAAAGCGATTCCTGTAAAAAAAAAAGGGGACACTTCGACCTTCAGCCTTTTTATTTTGGGATAATTCGATCTCTATGTTAAAAAAATTATTTAAATAATAATAAAAATTGATTTTGTGGGAGTTTTATTTGTATTTTGTGGGGGTTTTAAACCTCCACAAACTATTAATAAGTTTGTTTTTGAAAAATTCCTTCACCAATGGTAGTTAAGTAAAGAAAAACTATTAATGAAAATGATGCCACAAAAAATAGTAATTGTAGTACAAATACTTTTTAAAAGAAAAAAATAACATCGAATAAGAAATGAAAAAAGAGAACTTTAATGTTGATAATATTGGTATTAGTGATGATGACGGTAGAGGAGATAATGATTATGATAAATCAATAAGAATAACAGAAGTAGGAGCCATCATAATGAGGATGAAGAAGGTAATGGTAGTAGTGATTGTAATTAGCTATATTATTGAAAATAATTTTGTGAAGGTTTAAAACCCCCTACAAAATACAAATAAACCCCCCCCCCCACAAAATCAATTTTTATTATTATTTAAATAATTTTTTTAACCGAAGAATCGTATTGTCCCAAAATAAAAAAGTTGAGGGTCGAAGTGTCCCCTTTTTTTGGATAAGGACCGGATTGGGTGTTTACTCAAATTTAAAGGATAAACTTAAAATATAAAATTTTAAAAGAAGGTATTTTAGAAAAAAAATATTAATAAATTTCAGTATGTGTCATTTAAAATTTTTGAATTTTTTTAAATAAATAATTTAATTATTTTAATTATTGAAATATATAATTTGTAGCGCGTTTATTAATTTACGTTACATTGATTTATCTTTTTTAGGGCGGTAAACGAGATATGTGTATTTATAAATATAAAAATATAATTTTTAAAAGGTTTAATTACTCTGCAGGTCCCTATGATTTCACCAAATTTTCAATTAGGTTCCTATACTTTTTTTTTTCAATTGGGTCCCTAGATGTTATTTTTTTTTTCAATTTAGTCCCTGCTGTGATAAAATCGTTTGAAATAACAGAATATTCTGTTAAAAAATAGAATATTTTCATAATTAATTTAGAATAACTAATTAAACACCTCTTTATTTTTTTAAAATACCAAAACAGCCCTTGGTCCCCAAAATGAAAGATCCTTTGTCATCCCTAACTTTCTCTGTCTTTGTTGGAGTTGTGCACAAAGATGTTGTGAACCGCCGACGTCTCCGTCACCATGATTGTGAACCTGTTACCCACCAAGCCAAATACGCACTCCATCTTCTTTCTTTCTTTGTTCTTCTTTTTTCCTTTTTCTTCCTCACTTCACGAATTTCTTTATCTTCTTTTCCCCTCTCACGGCGAATTAGGCAACAGTAAGTTCTTGGCGTTTATCCTCCGTTCGTTGGGTTCATCATCCATCTGCGTCGTCGTCCGTGACAGTGTGAGCGTACGTCGGTTGGTGGTCTGCCGTCGCTTTTGATATGCTATGTACTGTTCGTCCATCTGTTCTGCTCTGCTCCACGTTGTTCGTCCGTGGGTTTTGTGGCGTTCGCTCGCTGTGCCTCGCCGGGCCGCGCCTCGCTACCTGAAGTCAATATGCCAAAACAGGTAACGAGTTAAATTTTTTGTTTGTTTTTCAAAGTTGATGAAACAGATTTAAGCATATGATAATTTTTTTGAGATAATGGTTTTTGAGTTAATTACGAAAAATATAGCAGTGGTTGAATACTTATTTTTTGAATTAATTTTTGAATTTTTTTATGTAATGGTTTAAGGTAGAGGAAACCCTATTTGGATTTGGTTGGTAATGCGAAAACAGTTGTAGAGACTCTGAATAAGGAGATTAAGGATGATCTTTTTGTTTGACCAGGAATCACCCTTGAGGAAAGCTATATAGAAGAATTCTAAGGATAATGCGCCAAAGATGGAGGTTCAGATTGCTAAGGATGTTGTGCCATTCAATTTCTTAACACCAACGAGGATCATAAGAGATGCAATTCTTGGAGCTGGAAGCCCGGCTCCGGTTGTGGTGTCCAATGGTGCAAACACCATGGATGTAGGTAGGGCTGTGTTGGTTCAGACAGAACCCAGGACTAGGTTGAATGCAAGAACTTGGGGGACCATAGGAGTTGGCCTCGGTTATTGCATTTCTGCTGCAGTGGCTTGTCTCAATTGACTTATTGTTGCAGTTGAAGGAGATTTTGGATTCAGATTTAGTAAGTTGAGGTATATACTGCTGAACCCATACTTATTGATGCCCTTATCTTTAGTTATATTTTCATCTGTCATATAGTGGAATGGTTCTTATTTTAGTCTCAACATTGTTAAGTAACAACCAGTATGGAAAGTATACGAAATTGAGAATATGATGATTGATTCTATTGATTCAAGCATGTCTCAAATACATGTTTATAGAAACAACTTAAGGTCTAACAACAAATCATAAAACGCTAGTAGAAATTTTTACTGCAATTGTTTTGAAATAGGATCTTTCATGAACTCTTTTATGTTTCTATCCATAGCTAGTAGTTCTGTGATAGATAGGATTACATAAGCTGGTGTAATTACTATGTGACAACCCAAAATTCCAAGTTCTAGGAAATTTTTTTTACTAGTTACTAGTGAGTACTGAGTACTGAGCAGTGCTTAAGGTAAATTATGATTGTTTGCAAGAGTCCTTTTTTTGGAAACTAAATTATAAAAGAGTCGGTGACTATTGATGCTATTTGTAATGGTTTAATCCAGGGATGTGGAGTGAAAATTCTGAACTGTTGCCTTATATGTCTTATCTTTTTTCGATACTTGAGAAAATATGTATTGCCTTATATGTTATCTTATTTTCAATCTAGTAAAGTGGTGAGTTTGATTCGTAGTTCAGTAAGGGAGTTTCACACTATTTTTGCTATGCATCAATCTCTGTCTCCTCCTTCACTTTGTTTGCATTGGGTTCCACCTCCAGTTCATTCTGTTAAATTGAATTGTGATGCTAGTTGGTTTGCTCCTTCTGGCTATGCTGGTTTTGGTTGTATTATTCGCAATCCTGATGGATGTTGGTTGAAAGGTTGCACTGGAAAAGTCGAAGTGTGCAGTGTTCTTTTTGCTGAATTGTATGCAATTTGGAGAGGTTTACTTCTTGCTTGGGAGAGTGGATTTCGTGAGGTTATTTGTGAAACAGACTGTTTAGAAGCTCTTTTCTTGGTAAACCAAAGAATGCTTAGTAAGGATATTCCGGAATGGGATTTGGCAAAGCATATTCAGGAGGTTATGAATTGGAATTGGAGAGTCTCTATTCTTTTAATTCAGAGGACTGCAAATAGTGTTGCAGATTGTATGGCTAAAGCAGCTACTTCTGTCGCGGACATTCACTCGAATTGGAGCCAACCATGGAGTGAGCTTCAACATCTAATAGATTTAGATATGACCCTAGCCAATTAATTTGGTTTTGTCTCTTTTTTCTTTCTTTTCTATTTAGTCACCAAAAAAAAAAAGATCCTTGTTACCTATGGTAGTGATTATTTTCAACCATGGAGGTGGATATGGTGGTGACCGGAGAACCCCCCGAAGAGTTGAATAGACCTCACAAAAATGATCCCGACTTCCTTTATTTCAAAAGCAGGCTACAGGCTACCATGCTTTGATTGAAGCTTTTGGTGGACTATCTTGTTGGGACATTTGATGAACTCAAGTATGCTTTAATTGAAGCTTTTGGTGGACTATCTTGTTGGGACACTTGATGAACTCAAGTCTGCTCTTTATTGTTGATCCTATGCTGGTTCAGAGAGTGGGAGTGGGAGTTGCAACACAAGAACTGATTTATAGATTATCTGTATTACACTGAAATTATGTTTTCTATGGTTTTCATTTTTAGATTTCAAATTTTAATAACATAAATTACAAAACCTTTTGGTTTTCTATGGTGTACCATGATATGATAAAGACACAAACTATATTTCATGAATCCACACAAATGTAACATATTATATGATCATAATAAATACTTGAATAATGAAAATTGAATTTTATATATACTTATTACTACTATTTCTGTTTCATTTTATCCATTCTTTTTTTTCTATATGTTCTTTAAAAATAAGGCATTTTGAAAGTAAAAAAAAAAAAAGAAAAACTATTTTTGGTACAATTTATTCATAAATAAGCAAAAGAATGATAATGACAAAATAAAAAGGATTATATAATTTTCAATTAGGTCCTTATACTTTTTTTCTTTTCAATTGAGTCTCTAAGGGTATATAAGTAATTTTACAATTCACTAACATTTTTTTGACGTTTAACGTTAACAGGGACTAAATTGAAAAAAAATAATGTATAGGACCCAATTGAAAAGAAAAAAAGTATAGGAACCTAATTAAAACTTCGATAAAATTATAGGGACCTGCAGAATAATTAAACCTTTTTAAAAATAATGTTTCAAATAATAGAAAAGATAGGCGGTTTCAAATAATAGAAAAAATGAGGGGTTTTAAAATAACAGGAGATATAGGTGGTTTTATCTAACTAATTAATGGCCGACGGGACATATGACGTAATTTAAAATTGTTCCTTTAAAATAAACACATTATTTTCTTAAAAACCAACCTATTTAAACTAATAGTAAAAAAGTTTAGTATTAATTTACTTCGCTTTTAAGTATATTTTATTAAAAAAATATTCGTTAAAATTTAGCTCCTAAATTAATTAGGAAATATTTGTATATATTTATACATATAATAAATAAATTGTCATAATAGAATAAAAGAAATTGTAATAAATAAATAATCTAAATTGTTTACAATAATATAATAAATTTTTTATGAAATATTAAATATATATTTTTCTATAGAATGAGTAGTATTTGGTTTTATTATTGGCATTATAACGTATTATTATGAAATTGATTTTGCTTTATTATGGAAAAAAAAATAAGCATGAGGAAGGTGTTGCGTTAAAAGACGGAGGTGTGGTGAAGTGGTTGAGTTAAATCAAATTTACAAACTTATAATAAAATAGTAAAGAAACTTTAGAAATTTGGATATATGGCCTAAAAATTTGATCTTTTTTATGTATTTTTTTTAGGAAAAGTCTAGAGGGAAGTAATTTTATTAAATTTTGTCCAGCATGTAACTAGTAGAGAAAAATGAGTCATTGGATGAAATTTCACACCAATCTCACACCATCAAATCATCATTGATGGCTAGTTGATGGCTAACAATCACAAAAATTGCTGACCCATAGCATTGCACTTTTTTTTATTAGTTTAAATGGGTTGGTTTTTAAGAGAATAATGTATCAATTTTAAATGGATAATTTTAAACTATGTGATACTTCAATTGGCCATTAATTAGTTAGTTAAAACTATCTATCTCTGCTATTATTTTGAAATCGTCTATCTTTTTATTATTTAAAATTGTCTGTTTTTCTTATTTTTTGAAACATTCTATTTTTAAGAGTTTAGTCTAATTTAAATTATTAATATTTTTTATTATTTTTAAAATTATATTTCATATTTACAAATACACATATCTCGTTTACATTATAAACGAGATAATTATGAATGTATTTCGTTTACTCTATAAACGATATATGTGTATTTTTTAAATTTTATATATCACGTTTACTGTATAAACAAGATACATTCATAATTATCGAGATAAATCAATGACATGTAAATTGGTAAATACGCTAAAGTTATATATTTCGGTAATTAAAATAATTAAATTATTTATTTAAAAAAATTCCCTAAAAATTTTCTCTTCTGTGTTTTTATTTTTTGAAAGTATTAGAGAGACTAAAATTTTGTATCTCTAAAATAATATTTTAGTTTCAGTCTCTAACTATCAAATATAATACTAAACTCAATCTTAGTACCAAAAAAAAAAAACTTAGGAAGTTAACCTTTGATATCTACATAACGGGTGTACAAAAAAAAATTATAATTTTTTTCATTTTGAACAATTTAATTTAATTTTTTTTTCACATATTTAATATGCCATCTGCAAGTACTTCCCCTAGAAACTTTGTTTCTGTGAAGTCAATGCAATACTAGTCTCCAGATTATTAGAATTTTTGCTGGTCATTTGAAAAATATAATCAAACTAATACATCCTAAAAAATAATTTTGTAAAAAATATAGACATATAAAAGAAAATATTAACTAATCTAAGTAAATGAAAAAAAGTTAGTAAAATTTCATATGACATGTTTTTTGGATCATTACTGAAATTTTAGGTAAAATATTACAAATTCAATATTATATTATGAAATAAATTTTTCATTTTATTAGGTAACAAGCAAGCAAACATAAAATAAACATGACGTATCACATTGCCTCCACAAGAAGGAATTAAGGATAAAAGAAACTAAAATAGTAATAATATTACACTATCACAAAAAATCTGATTGGATGTTATATGCAATTAGATTAGGAATTCAATCTTGAGCCAAAACAAACTGCATAAAGAACAAATCAAGTTTCGTAGAAAAGATTATTTTCTTTTAAAAGAGAAGAAATGACAAAGATTTTGCCAAACCATGCCATTATTCTCTCATAAGTAACAAATGCTCACAGAAATCAAACAACATGAAGGACTAAAATTGAAAAATATCGGGCCCAAGCATACATAATTAATTTTCTAATATACTTAACCGAAGCATGCTCACATCGTTTGTAACTACTATTACCAAGTTCAGGACACTTCATATTGTTAAGAAAATGGGGACATTGTTTCTCTTGTTCTTGAACTATCATTTGCACGACCTTGTCATTGCTCTTCAACTGAAGAAGACTATTCCATACACCCACAATTTTCTTGATAACTTTTACTGCATTAGGTAAAACCCTGACAATGATCAAGTAAGTGTTTCAAGTGGTTCCAAGTTTGCAGAGCTGGTTGCTCTTCTATCAAAAAGTTTTTCCCTAAAAAGAGGCTAGATAATAAAATATTAGTATAAATAACTTGAGAAGTAATAGGAAGATTGCGAACAATAGTAGGAATCATAGGGTTTATCCATTCTAGAGGATTAGTACCATTAACAATAGGGGAGACAGCTATTGTTGGATAAGCTTCACTAATAGGGATTTTCATGAACCCATATCACAGGATCATAAGCATAAACAACATAATTAATGATGCAATTAGCACTCCTTCATACAATGTCTTCATTTTGATGATGTTATGAATGAAGCAACAACAATGAACCATCACATAATTAGTCATAAGTAAACCAAACAACTATTGACTTAATGATTGTCCTTTGCATAATTTCTTGTCTTAATAGTGAAGCCATCAAGGATTGAAGATAATTGATGCAAACACTGCAAGATCTGCCTTTTGGTTTCAGTCTACTACCTAACTAATATCAAGTACCAACCAACAAGCCTAGGATTGGAAGTATGTTCTAAAAGCTGACATATCAACCATGTAATTTACTTGGATAAGTGTAAGATTAAGCTAGCATGCTGATTCTGCATTCAGAATAACAAGTAAACTAAACTCTGCCTTTACATATGGAAAGTTTCTTGTTTCCTTCGGTGGCTCATAAAGAGAAAGATTACAAACTTCTTGAAAGAAACAATATAAAAACAAAAATTTCTCTAGGAATTTAACTTGTGTGTTCAATTCTTGTAGATGAAATGAAAGATTGAGCAATAGAAATCAATATTATTACTTTTAGAGAAACATCATTAATATGAGTAGAAAATTAGTACACCAAAATCAGTATTATTACTTACTAAAGGAAGTTCCCTTCTTTTTATTTTTATCATTTTCATTTATTATTATTTTTTTATTTTTAGTTTAGTAAATTAAAATCTAGAATATGTAAAGTAGACAATGATCGACTAATTGTAACCATATAAGTATGTCATCAACCATCTTATTTCATGTTCAAACCAACTTCAACTTCATTTCATAAACAAATGGTACATGAGTTACTTATACTAGTGAAAAAAAAAGTCTTCATGACTCGAAAAATATGGGACTAATACATAACATAAAGTTCACTATTCTAAACAATATAGGACTTGTATTTCCTTATTACAATTAACTAATATAATTAATCTACTAACTTTATTTGCTCCCGTGTTACTAGATCTTGTGACATGCAACAAAATTGTCATTATCACCTATAGTTAGTTATTTCCATTGTCATGCATGTTTGGGAACATCTATTAATATAGAGAAATTAGATAGTTTGGCCATTGAGGCTATCCAAGTGTCAATGATGACTGAAAATTCACTATATCATTATAATGAACCCATCTTCGGTAAGTATACCAAATTATCGTCAAGTAATAACTCACAATGAGTGAGGTCGAATCCCACCAAGATTGATTGATTGAACAACTTTAGTTACTGGGTGATTTAGTCAAGCTAATCAAGAAGAATTGTTGAGTGCAGCATTCTAAATAGTAGAATTGTAAATGACTTAAAGATAAAGGAAAGCAATAAAGTGCAGAAATGTAAAGAGCATGAAAGTAAATTGCAGAAACATAAATGACTGAATTGTAAATAGGGAATGGGTTGATAGCAGAAATTAAAGAAAGCTATAAAGAATAGGAAAGATAAGAATGCGGAAGATTCATTGGAGTTGGGAGATATTGCACTTTTTGGATTAAATTCAGATCATCTCATCTTCAATCATGCAACTCATTGACCTCTTGGCAATCATAATTGATTGAACCCCAATTCCTTGGAGATTCAATCTCTCAAATCTTAATAACCAGCTAATTCCTTGGTCTAGTTGCTCATGAAGAGAGATAAGCTTGGTCCCTAATTTTACCACACATCCTCATAGATCCAAGTAATTGGGTAGATTTTATGTCACCATATCTAATCCCAAAACCCAGATTTACTCAATGTGAGAAGGAATTTCAAGCAAGGTCTCATGTTTCCTTTTTCAAGACTCCCATGAAACCCATTTTGTATTCAACCTCTTTTCTAAGATGATTGAACACTAAGCATGAAGAACGAAATTCTTTCTAGTAAATCAAAGAGAGATGAAGAGAAGAAGAAATTCACTATCAATTAATCCATCAAGTACAACAGAGCTCCCTCCCCTAATGAGAGGGAGTTTAGCTACTCATAGCTTAGAGAAAAGTAAAAGAGATGGAAGAAGATGAAGTGAAGTAAGTGTAAAAATAAAAGTCCCAAGCTAACAATCAACCCCTTTTTCAGTCCCCTCAAGGGGTATTTATACTACTCCTATTACTAGAAATGAAAATTACACAAGAAAAAGAAAATTACAATTGAAAATTAAAGGGAAAAAAACCATTAAATTGAGGCATGTGAGTGGCGTGTGCGCGCCGTGTGACTGGCGTGCCACGCCCAGCTCAATGGCTTGGCTTGACGTGCCACGCTTAGCTCCCAAGTGGCATGCCCCCTTTGTGGAGCTGGCTTGGCGTGCCACGCCCATAACTCAAGTGGCACGCCCACAGTGATGTCTTCATTCTTCTTCTCTGGTAAATTGAACTAGCGTGGCACGCCCAGAACTGGCGTGTCACGCCTTCAGCAAAGTCCTTATTCTCCTTTTCTGGTCTGTTGAACTGGCGTGCCACGCCCTGCAGTGTCATGCCACGCCTTGCAGTGTCGTGCCACGTCCTTGTTAAGCTCATCAATCTTCCTCTCTGGTCACTTGTACTGGCGTGCCACGCCCAGGTCTGGCATGCCATGCCCTCATTAAGGTCTTCAATCTCTTCTCTGGAATGTTGGACTAGCGTGCCATGCCCAGGTCTGGTGTGCCACGCCTCTTATGGTGCATGATAAGTCCCCTCTGGTCTAGTAAGCTGGCGTGCCACTCCAAGGACTCAAGTGGCATGCCCATGATGCGAACAAGCTTGGCGTGCCACACCCCAAACACCAAGTGGCACGCCCATTGACACTTTGACTTGGCGTGCCACGCCCAAAGTCTCAAGTGGCACGCCTTCGATGAAGCCTTGTCCCTTCTTCTCTGGAAGTTTGTATTGGCATGGCACGCCTTTGAACTGGCATGCCACGCCCATATTAGAGCTTCATGCACCCTTTCTGGTTGGGTGAGCTGGCGTGCCACACCTTGGGCTCAAGGGGCACGCCCATGTTGATGGTTGAACTCACAAGCTTGGTGTGCCACGCCCTAAGTACCAAGTGGCACGCCTTCGATGTTGCTTCTTCCTTATCATCTAATCAGTTGAACTGGCGTGCCACGCCTATTGTGGAGGATAAGACTAGCGTGCCACGCCTAGCTTGGCGTGCCACGCCTAGCTTGGCGTGCCACGCCTAGCTTGGCGTGCCACGTCCCTTGAAATTCTTTAAAGGTCCCTCTTGCTAGAATGCCTAGCATGCCACGCCCAGCAGTGGCGTGCCACGCCATAGTAAAGCATTGGAGTTCCTTTTCTGTAAAAGATAACTAGCGTGCCATGCCTGGTCTTGGCGTTCCACACCCATTGTAGTTCCTCATTGCTTCTTTTCTGGAAGTTATAACTGGCGTGTCATGCCAGGCCTTGGCGTGCCATGCCCTTTGAAACTCTTCAAGGACTCCACCCTGGTTCATGTACCTAGCGTGCCATGCCCAGCAATGGCGTGCCACACTCACAGTAATCCTGTATGGGTTCTCTCTGGAGATGATAACTAGCATGCCACGCCTTACCTTGGCGTGCCACGCCCATAGAAACTCCTCCAATTTGCTTCCTGGAATTAATAGTTGACGTGCCAGGCCCAGTCAAAATAGTGGCGTTTGCACCAAGTGGCACGTCCAGCACACATGCCCAACTCATTTTTCTTGCTTTCTCATCTTTGGTTGTCTTTTTCACCTGAAATTCAAGCAAGACTCATTTTAAAGCCATGTCCCATAAATTTATCATATAGTTCATGAAATTGCATCAATTGAATGAGATTTTACTAATTCTATGGTCCTTTTAGATAAGAGAATGAGGTAGATGATGTAAGTCATCAGTCAACTAAACCATTTTGGTTCCACTATTCATGTCATGTATGTTTACTAACTTTTTGTGCTAAACCTCATCGGTCTAACATGTGTATACGTTGTTGGATGCCCATTACATATCAGCCATTAGTCTACTTGAACTTTTGGCAAATAGGTATGCAGTAAAATGAAAGAGAGATAATTATAAGGTATAAACCCATTGGAATGGCAAGAAACTCTTCTCATTTAAGCTCATCCTTAGAACCTATTTTTGCTATAACCTATGCAGTGGTTTCAAAAACTTTTGAATTGGTGGATAATTCAAAATAATGACGCCTCTTACAAATAAGATAAATTTTCCCTCGGCTCCTAAAGTGCAGGCTTCTATATATATATATATATATAGAGTGGTCTTCATGCTTTTGTATGTGTATTGATTTCTTGAAATAAAAGGTGGAATTTGCACAATATGGCGGAAATGTGTGACTCGCTTGAAACTCTCTCAACCAAGAGATCTGATTGGGTCATCAAGGTATGGGTAGTCAGAATTTGGGGAGGCCAGGTCGAGTGAACAATAATGATAGTAGAGCTATAGAGTTTGTCATGCACGATTCGAAGGTTAGTTAGCATCAGGTTGATTGATTTTCTATACTTATATTTTACATATTTGTTCTTTGTGGTCAATTGTTAAGTAGTTATATTAATCATGTTTAAATAGGGCAATAGGATGCATTATACGGTTCGTAAATCTATGGTGAGGGTCTTCAGGCTTGTTTTGCCAGAAGGACAACAATATAGTATGTCTAATTTCATAGTGATTAAGAAAAAATTGTGGATGAAGGGTAGCTTGATGGAGTATAGGATCATTTTATTACAAAGAAGTTGAGTTGTGCGTATAGCTCAACCGATGTTCCCATATCAGTACTTTATCATCAGGCATATTTAATCCATTTTTCATATAGAAAAGCTCAACGATCATGTTTTGTTTGGTAAGTAAATTTAATAAGGTTATAAAATATTCTAAATAGTTAATAAAATAGGTCTTCATGTTCTATTTGGATTTTTTTTTTTTTTATTTTTAGATGTCCTTGCTCAGGTTATTGGGAAGGAAGATCCCAAAGATTTAGTTACTAAACAGGGGAAGGAGATCGAGCAGTTGGTGGTTTAAATTAAAGATATTGAGTAGGTTTGATTTGAGATTTTTTACAAGTAGAACTCGATCAACTATACCTTATCTGGTGATTTGTTTGATGTTATATAACCCTTTCTTGATGCTGATACATGGGAACCTCTTTTAGTTATTATTTCAACTTTTTAGAGCGAAGGAGTGAAATGGTACATGGATGGTAATGTGGTTTATGTGTCTGTTTGGTGTATATTCATGAACTAGTTTTTCACTGAATTATTTAACATGGACCTAATAAACAGGGAAACTTAACATGCAAAGTAGTTTTGACACCTCCAATTCCTCATATTAAGGAGTGGATTCTTTTAGGAACAAGTATGTATGGAAAATTATTTTAGCACTAATAAAAGAGAGAACAGAGCAGGATTAATGTTAAACTATGAATTTTACGTTCTTTGGCAACATACAAGATGATAGCAACTTTCATCACAAAGGATAAGTCATATCTCAACTCATTCATATAGGTTTGGCACATAGGAACTTTGAGGAGGATTGTGCTCTATAGACACAATTGAGGATGTTTTGAATACAAGTGAGGTATGTGTACCAGAAGTCTCTGGTATGGGTTGTGAGATGGATCGGAAATTTGTGAGTTGAAGCAGTCGTCAAATTTTTTGACAAGAGCAATGGGGGCTAGTACATGCAAAAATATTCTGATGGCTAAGTCAGAATGGATCTGAGAGGTATAAGGTGTGAGAAATGAGTGACGTACTTGAGTGGAGCCTCTGGCTCTCCTTTATATAGTTGGTGGTAGTTATCTCATCTTATCTTGTTTGGCTAAGATAAGGGAGGTATTTGAATTCGAATGTCAGTTAGAGACTGTAGGGCCAATTTAGGTAGTCCGAAGGGGCCATCCTCGAGTAACCAGGTCGGAGGCCGTCTTGGTGTGGGACTTGGGAGTCGGGTTCGTAGCAGTTGCCCCGAGCAACAGAGAGAGTGTGCTCAGCCTCATCGCTGGGAGAACCTTTACTCGCCGTTGCGGCTTGGTAGGGCGCTTGTTTGTTTGAGTTACTTGGTTGAGGTCGGCGAATCGGAGAGTTCCTGGTTGTTTCATGATCAGGCAAGGAACGCGCTGTACAGTGTGGGAGATCGTTTAAACCTTGGTTAGTTTGAGCGTCTTATCACACGCTCGTTGTTTTTCCCGAAGGAAAGTTTGTCAGTTGCATTTTTCAAAGCATCATAATGGCATTTAATGTGAGGGGACGTTTTGGTCTTTCCCTCAATTTTTGGCTTTTGCATTTTTATATTTAAAAAACACTTGGTAACCGCTTCTACTTCTTCTCTTTATTTTCTTCGCTTTCACTTTTTTCCCTTTTTCTTTCTCTCTGCTTCACATCCTCCTTTCTACCATTTCGCACTCTTTTCTCTGCTGCTTTAAATTTTCTGGTCCGTTCGTGCATTCCATGTGTCCGTCCAGTGCTTTGAGTTGCTCCTTGATCTTTGTGATGACAAGTCATCATATACCCATTTTTCAAGCTAATTTCACTTGTTTTATTAGTCTTTATGCACTTTCTTGCATCTCAAGTAAGTGATTTGGAATGAAAATGCATAACTTCTTTGAATCAAACAACCACCATTAAATTGATGCTAACTCATGAGGTTTAAGCAAAATTTAATTGATTTTTAATTGATTTATAAGCCTTGTGAATTTAGTGATACTTTGATTGGTTGTTTTGATTATTTGAAGGTGAAGAAAAGGAGGAAAAAGGAAGCGTGGCTTAAGAAAGCGTGACTCAAGAGATAAGAAACGTGGCACATGGAAGGGAGGAAGCAAACATTGCCCTCCACAAGGGCACACTGCCCTCCAGGAGGGCAACATAATGAAACAAGCTTTGAGAAGCAACACTGCCCTGCCCACAACAAGGGCGGAGCACAATTTGATGCCAAGGATCAAGGAGAGCAAAAACTCTGCCTTGCCCTCCTCAAGAGCAATATCGGGCTCCAATCAAGAATAATTCAAAGGAAATTGCTTCCTAGTGCTTCCTATGGGTTTCGAACCCAAGGACAAGGAGGGAAAGAGTAGCATTCAAACAAAAAGAAAACAAGCTTGCTTTCATTTTCCATGAATCGAACACGGCACCATGAGGAAGTAAGGAACTAGGCGTGACTTTGGTGCCAAGAAAACCAAGGAAAAGAAGCAGCGTGCGCCTCCACCAAGTTTCGAACTTGGAACTTCACTTTTGGAAACATTGCCCTGCCCTCCGCGAGGGCAGGGCAGCATTTTGTGGTGCACAGCCAGCGCACCAGATTGGCACGCACCAAGGACTCTCGGCAGCAACGGCACGCACGGGCAGCAAAATCTGGCGCACCAAAAAACTCTGCCCTGCCCTCCACAAGGGCAGGGCAGCATCCTGCAGCACCATACGCACCAACACGCACGCACAAGGGCCGCACGCACACTTTCCTGCCCTGCCCTCCACAAGGGCAGGGCAGCCTCCTGGAAGCAAATTTTTCATGGGCTGAAAATTGGATTAAAAATCCAATTTAATTCATTTCTTCACCAAATCAAAAGCCCATCCAAATCCCAAGATCCAAGAATAGAAAGTGTATAAATAGGAGATAGTTTGATGTAATTAGGACTTTTCTTTTTGAGCTTTGAATCTTTTCTTTTATTTTTGACTTTTGAACCTTCTCTTGGAGACTTCATTGAGAGCTAGGCACTGAGATTTCAGAGAATTGGGGAGGAGAATTGATCTCTCTTCTTTCTCGTTCTTGCTTGAGCATTTTTACTTTTCTTGTTTGAGTCTTGGGTGTGAAGAATTGAGGAATTTCTGTCTCAATCTCCATTCAAGATCTCTTTAATTTTTCTTCTGCATAATTGAGTTTAGTCACATTTCCTTTACTGCTTCTTCTTTAATCTCTTGTTAATTGCTTTGTGAACTTGGATCTGGGAAGGCAATTGAGATCTAGACTTTGCTATCTAGTCTCTGGAACCCTGAGATCTCATTTTCCTTTTGGTTCTTCTGTGAACCCCTGCTGCAATTTAATTTTCATTTCTGTTTGAGATCTAGTCTATTTCAATTCATCTCTTGTTTAGTTAATTGTTGCAATTTAATTTCCCTCGTTTGAATTCTGAAATCCCAATCCTCAAATCCCTTTTTCATTCAAGCAATTTATATTTCTTGTACTTTAAGTTACTGTAATTTACATTTCTTGCACTTTAAGTTTCAGTCATTTAATTTCTTGTTCTTTAAGATTCAGCATCTTTTACTTTCCTGCTCTTTAATTTACTGCAATTCTCCCCTCTCCCTTTACATTCCAAGCAATTTAGTTTCTGTTAATGATAAACCACTCAACCAATACTTGATTCGCTTGACTAAATCAACCACTAAACTAAAATTGCTCAATCCTTCAATCCCTGTGGGATCGACCTCACTCCCGTGAGTTTTATTACTTGATGCGACCCGGTACACTTGCCGGTGAGTTTTGTGTTGGATCGTTTTCCACACATCAAGTTTTTGGCACCGTTGCCGGGGATTGAAATAGATTGACAATGATTAAGTGAAGTGGAGGTCTAGATCAAGCTCTTTTTCTTTTCTGTTTCTTTAATTTTTTTGAATAACACACTAACTGTTTGAATTTTTGCTTAAACTAACTAAAACTTCATTCTAGCAATAGATTGAAGTTTCACTGGTTTTCTGGATTTGTGTGTTTATTGTTGTGTGTTTGTATGTCAGGTACAGGAAGATCTTCCCCTATTCTCTCTGAAATTGACCAAAGAACTCTTCGAAGAATAAGAAGAGCTGAAAGAGGGAAGAACGTTATTGGAGAGGAAGAATCTGAGGAGGAATTCCAAGAGATGGAAGGAGATCCATCAAATCCCAATCAACCAGAAGGAGGAGCCAACAATAATCCACAACAAAGAAGAGTATTAGCTTCCTACACATTTGCAAATGCTAGACACTGTGGGAGTAGCATTCTTACTCCTAATGTCAATGCAAACAACTTTGAATTAAAGCCACAACTCATCACTTTAGTCCAAAACAACTGCTCTTTTGGAGGAGGACCATTGGAGGACCCGAACCAACATCTATCCACTTTCCTGAGGATTTGTGACACTGTCAAAACCAATGGTGTGCCTCCTGACAGCTACAAGTTACTGCTCTTTCTATTCTCTCTCAGGGACAAAGCCACTCAATGGCTAGAAACATTTCCAAAGGAAAGCATCAACACTTGGGATGATTTAGTGAGCAAGTTTCTTGCCAAATTTTATCCGCCTCAAAGGATCATAAGATTGAAGACTGAGGTGCAGACATTCACTCAAATGGATGCTGAAATTTATATGAAGCATGGTAAAGATATAAGGCACTGCTGAGGAAATGTCCACCAGAGATGTTCACTGAGTGGGATAAGCTGCAGAACTTCTATGAGGGACTTACTCTGAAGGCTCAAAAAGCACTTGATCATTCAGCCGGAGGCTCATTACAACTCATGAAAACTACAGAGGAAGCTCAAAATCTCATTGATATGGTGGCTAACAACCAATATTTCTTTGCTCACCAAAGGCAACGCCAACCATCACAAAGGAGAGGAGTAATGGAGTTGGAAGGAGTGGATTCAATCCTAGCTCAAAACAAAATGATGCAGCAGCAGATTCAGCAACAATTTGAGCAAATGGCCAAGAGAATTGACAGCCTTCAAGTTGCATCAGTGAGTGCCACAAGCCAACCATCAACTACTTGGGGGGCAAAATGAAGAAATTCAAGAGGAGCAACAGCAAGAGCAAGTCCAATACATGCACAACCAAAATCCTGGAACAAATGAAGTCTATGGTGATACTTACAATCCCTCTTGGAAAAACCATCCCAACCTCAGATGGGGAGACAACCATAATCAAACTCAGCAGCCATGGCAAAGGAACTCAACTCAAAACAATTGGAAAAACACAAACCACAACAACCAGCCAAACACTAACCAAAACACATACAGAAAACCACAAAACACTTATCCCAACTCTAACCATTATCCACCCAATAACCACCCAACTAACCAAATCACCTACCATCATCCATCAACACCCCAAAACCAACCAATCTCACAAGACTCTCAGAGGATTACTAATCTGGAGATGCTCATGGAAAAGATGATGAAGAACCAAGAATTGACAACGAAGAACCAAGAAGCCTCCATGAAGAACCTAGAGAGGCAGATTGGGCAAATCTCCAAGCAGATTTCTGTTGAAAAACCATCAAGCTCACTACCAAGTGACACCATTCCTAATCCAAAAGAGGAGTGCAAGGCGATACAGTTAAGGAGTAGAAAAATTCTGCTGAGAGATGAAGAAGCCACCAAGAAGCCCAAGGAAAGTGACAAGAAACAAGTTGAAAAAGAGGCAGCCAATGATGAAGATGCAACAGCAAGCAATCACCCTCAGAATCAACCTCAAGAAAAAGAAGATAGACAACAAAATCTGAAGAAGGGAAAGCAGATCATGGAAGAACCAAATCCAAGACAACATCAAGTGGAGAAAAACTTGACACCTCCACTGCCTTATCCCCAAAGATTCCACAAAGAGACAAAGGATTAACATTTCCACAAATTCCTTGAGACTTTCAAGAAGCTGGAAATCAACATACCCTTGGCTGAGGCATTGGAGCAAATGCCTCTGTATGCCAAGTTCTTAAAGGAGCTCATCAACAAGAAAAGGAGTTGGAATGAGAAGGAGACGGTAATGCTCAGTGAGGAATGTAGCGCTGTGTTACAAAAAGGAATTCCACCAAAGCTTAAAGATCCAGGGAGTTTTGTAGTATCATGCACCATAGGCAAATTAATCTTGGACAAAGCTCTCTGTGATCTTGGAGCTAGTATCAACTTAATGCCCCTGTCCATGATGAGGAAGCTTGCTATAGAAGAACTCAAACCCACCAGGATGTCACTAGTCATGGCCAACAGATCAATCAAGACACCTAATGGAATTGTGGAAAATCTGTTAGTGAAGGTTGGAGAGTTTATCTTCCCTGCGGATTTTGTGATCTTGGACACCGACGAGGAAGGAAACAATTCAATCATCTTGGGAAGACCATTTCTAGCAACTGCAAGAGCCATTATAGATGTGGAAAAAGGAGAAATGATCTTCAGAGTACACAATGAGCAAATGATCATAAATGTTTTCAAGTCAATGCAACACCCTCCCGAGCAAGAAGATTACCTGAGAGTGGATATGATAGAGAGCCTGGTGGAAGAAATGTTAGATACTAATCAGCATGAGCAAGAAGAAGAAATTAATCAAGAAACAGTAAAGGAACACGCAGCTGAGATCTCTATTGACAAGAAGGTGGAATCAAGCAAGAAGGAAGAAGTACAAAAACAAGAACTGAAGCCATTACCTACTGATGAGCGGATAATTTGTACGCTTTTTGGCATTGTTTTTAGTATGTTTTTAGTATGATTTAGTTAGTTTTTAGTATATTTTTATTAGTTTTTAGTTAAAATTCACTTTTCTGGACTTTACTATGAGTTTGTGTGTTTTTCTGTGATTTCAGGTATTTTCTGGCTGAAATTGAGGGACCTGAGCAAAAATCTGATTCAGAGACTGAAAAGGACTGCAGATGCTGTTGGATTCTGACCTCCCTGCACTCGAAGTGGATTTTCTGGAGTTACAGAAGCCCAATTGGCGCGCTCTCAACGGCGTTGGAAAGTAGACATCCTGGGCTTTCCAGCAATATATGATAGTCTATACTTTGCCCAAGATTTGATGGCCCAAACCGGCGTTCAAAGTCACCTTCAAGATTTCCAGCGTTAAACGCCGGAACTGGCACCCAAATGGGAGTTAAACGCCCAAACTGGCACTAAAGCTGGCGTTTAACTCCAAGAGGAGTCTCTACACGAAAATGCTTCATTGCTCAGCCCAAACACACACCAAGTGGGCCCGGAAGTGGATTTTTATGTCTTTTACTCATCTCTGTACACCTTAGGCTACTAGTTCTCTATAAGTAGGACCCTTTACTATTGTATTTGCAGACTTTGGTAGCTATCTTCACTTTTATGCTATCTTAGATCTTTGGGAGGCTGGCCATTCGGCCATGCCTAGACCTTGTTCTTATGTATTTTCAACGGTGGAGCTTCTACACACCATAGATTAAGGTGTGGAGCTCTGCTGTACCTCGAGTATTAATGCAATTACTATTGTTCTTCCATTCAATTCCGCTTGTTCTTGTTCTAAGATATCACTTGTTCTTCAACTTGATGAATGTGATGATCCGTGACACTCATCATCATTCTCACCTATGAACGTGTGACTGACAACCACCTCCGTTCTACCTTCGATTGGGTGAATATCTCTTGGATTCCTGATTGCACGATGCATGGTTGATCGCCTGACAACCAAGTGCTCGCCTGACAAACGAGCCAACCATTCCGTGAGATCAGAGTCTTCATGGTATAGGCTAGAACTGATGGCGGCATTCAAGAGAATCCGGAAGGTCTAACCTTGTCTGTGGTATTCTGAGTAGGATTCGATGATTGAATGACTGTGACGTGCTTCAAACTCCTAGCAGGCGGGGCGTTAGTGACAGACGCAAAAGAATTGATGGATTTTATTCCGGCCTGACCGAGAACCGACAGATGATTATCCATGCTGTGACAGAGCATAGGCGACGTAATCACTGAGAGGATGGGAGGTAGCCATTGACAATGGTGAAACCCTACATAAGCTTGCCATGGAAAGGATAAGAAGGATTGGATGAAGACAGTAGGAAAGCAGAGAGACGGAAGGGAAGGCATCTTCATGCGCTTATCTGAAGTTCCTACCAATGAATTACATAAGTACCTCTATCTTTATCTTTATGTTTATTTTGTTCATCACCATATCCATTTGAGTTTGCCTGACTAAGATTTACAAGATGACCATAGCTTGCTTCATACTAACAATCTCCGTGGGATCGACCCTTACTCGCGTAAGGTTTATTACTTGGACGACCCAGTGCACTTGGTGGTTAGTTGTGCGAAGTTGTGTAATGCCATGGTATTGAGCCACCAAGTTTTTGGGGTTCATGTCCGGGGATTATGAGAGTTGTGAAAAGTATTGTTCACAATTTCGCGCACCAAGTTTTTGGCGCCGTTGCCGGGGATTGTTCAAGTTTTGAGCAAGCTTTTGGTCCGGTAACATCAGTGCCAAATTTCTGATCCGGCAACAGCACCAAGTTTTTGGCGCCGTTGCCGGGGATTGTTCAGTTTGGACAACTGAAGGTTCATCTTGTTGCTTAGATTAGGTATTTTTTTTTCGAAATTCTTGAAGATGAATTCTAGAGTTTCATGATGATTTGTTGAAATCTGGCTGGCTGAGAAGCCATGTCTAATCTCATTGGACCGAGGTTTCAACTTATCATCACAAGAGCTTGTTGATTTTTATCAATCTTGCTTTTGGAGCAGTGATCTGCTAAGGCTTGGCTGGCCTCTGGCCATGTCTAGTGTTTTGGACCGAAGTTTTCTTTGAAAGCTTGGCTGGCTGTGAAGCCATGTCTAATTCCTGGACCGGAGTCTTAGACTAGCATTGCACTGATTCCTGGAATTCTCATTAAGAATTTTGATATCTTTTTTCCACTTAATTTTCGAAAAACACAAAAAAAAAAAATTACAAAATCATAAAATCCAAAAAAATATTTCTTGTTTGAGTCTAGTGTCTCATCTTAAGTTTAGTGTCAATTGCATGCATTCATGTGTATTAAGGATTTGCAAGTAATCCTTGATAATTTTCGTGCTCTGATCTTTGAATTCTATTGACTTGAGTGTTTTGTGTGTCTCATATGCATTTTCATTTTGTTAGTGTCAGTGGTATACAAACTGCTAAGTTTGGTGTCTTGCATGCATTGTTATTTGATTCTGGTTGCATTTTGATTTGTTCTTATTATTAAAAATCCAAAAATATTTTTAATTTGTGTCTTCTCAAGTCAATAATACAGAGAATTGAAGATTCAGAACATACAGCAGAGGAATTACACAGAAAAAGCTGGGCGTTCAAAACGCCCAGTGAAGAAGGACAGACTGGCGTTTAAACGCCAGCCAGGGTACCTGGTTGGGCGTTTAACGCCCAAAAGGGTATAGTTTTGGGCGTTAAACGCCAGAATGTGCACCATTCTGGGCGTTTAACGCCAGGATGGCTAAAGGGGGAAGATTTTGTTTTCAAATCAGATTTTTTTTCAATTTTTCAAAGTTTTTCAAAATCAAATCTTTTTCAAATCAATTTCTTCAATCAAATCTTTTTCAAAATCAATTTCTTTCCATTTTCAAAGATACTTACTATCAATTAATGATTTGATTCAACATTTCAAGTATGTTGCCTTTTCTGTTGAGAAAGGTTTAATGTTTGAATCATATCTTTTCTTGTTAGTCAAGTTTTTAATTTTCAAAATCAAATCTTTTTAAAATGTTTTTCAAATCATATCTTCTCAATCACATCTTTTTAAAACCAATCATATCTTCTTAACCACATCTTTTTCAAAATAGTTTTCAATCAAATCTTTTTGATTTCTAATTTCAAAATCTTTTTCAAAAATCACTTGATTTCTTTTCCATTTTCTTTTTCGAAAATTAAGTAATGTTTTTCAAAAATATTTTCAAAATTTCTCACTTAATTTTCGAAAATCACTTCCCTCCTTCTCACATCCTTCTATTTATGGACTAACACTATCCCTTAATGCAAAATTCGAACTCCATCTTCTTTGATAAGTTCGAATTTTCTACTTCTGTCTTCTACTTTTCTTTTCCTCTGACACCTAAGGGAATCTCTATACTGTGACATAGAGGATTCCACATTTTCCTGTTCTCTTCTCTTTCATATGAGCAGGAGCAAAGACAAAGGCATTCTTGTTGAGGCTGACCCTGAACCTGAAAGGACCTTGAAGCGAAAGCTAAGAGAAGCTAAAGCACAACTCTATATAGAGGACCTAACCGAATTCTTCAAGGAGGAAGAACTCATGGCAGCCGAAAACAACAACAATGCCAACAATGCAAGGAAAGTGCTGGGTGACTTTACTGCACCTACTCTCGACTTCTATGGGAGAAGCATCTCTATCCCTGCCATTAGAGCAAACAACTTTGAGCTTAAGCCTCAATTAGTTTCTCTAATGCAACAGAATTGCAAGTTCCATGGACTTCCACTGGAAGATCCTCATCAGTTCTTAGCTGAGTTCTTGCAAATCTGTGACACTGTCAAGACTAATGGGGTTGACCCTGAGGTCTACAGACTTATGCTATTCCCTTTTGCTGTAAGAGACAGAGCTAGGACATGGTTGGACTCACAACCTAAAGAAAGCCTGGACTCTTGGGAAAAGCTAGTCAATGCCTTCTTGGCAAAGTTCTTTCCACCTCAAAAATTGAGTAAGCTTAGAGTGGAAGTCCAAACCTTCAGACAGAAGGAAGGAGAATCCCTCTATGAAGCTTGGGAAAGATACAAACAATTAATCAGAAAGTGTCCTTCTGATATGCTTTCTGAATGGAGCATCATAGGTATTTTCTATGATGGTCTCTCTGAACTATCCAAGATGTCTTTGGATAGCTCTTCTGGAGGATCTCTTCATCTGAATAAGACGCCTACTGAAGCTCAAGAACTAATTGAAATGGTTGCAAATAACCAATTCATGTACACTTCTGAAAGAAATCCTATGAACAATGGGACTAGTCAGAAGAAAGGAGTTCTTGAGATTGACACTCTGAATGCCATTTTGGCTCAGAATAAAATATTGACCCAACAAGTCAATATGATTTCTCAAAGTCTGTCTGGAATGCAAAATGCACCAAGCAGTACTAAGGAAGCTTCATCTAAGGAAGAAGCTTATGATCCTGAGAACCCTTCAATGGAAGAGGTGAATTACATGGGAGAATCCTATGGAAACACCTATAATCCTTCATGGAGAAATCATCCAAATTTTTCATGGAAGGATCAACAGAGACCTCAACAAGGTTTCAATAACAATAATGGTGGAAGAAACAGGTTTAGCAATAGCAAGCCTTTTCCATCATCTTCTCAGCAACAGACAGAGAGTTCTAAGCAGAATAACTCTGACTTAGTAACCATGGTCTCTGATCTAATCAAAACCACTCAAAGTTTCATGACTAAAATTAGGTCTTCCATTAGAAACTTGGAAGGACAAGTGGGTCAGCTGAGCAAGAAAATTACTGAACTCCCTCCTAGTACTCTCCCAAGCAATACAGAAGAAAATCCAAAAGGAGAGTGCAAGGCCATCAACATGGCCGAACTTTGGGAGGGAGAAGAGGCAGTAAACGCCACTGAGGAAGACCTCAATGGACGTCCACTGGCCTCAATTGAGTTCCCCAATGAGGAACCATGGGAATCTGAGGCTCAAACTGAGACTATAGAGATTCCATTGGACTTACTTCTGCCATTCATGAGCTCTGATGAGTATTCTTCCTCTGAAGAGGATGAGTATGTCACTGAGGAGCAAGTTGCTAAATACCTTGGAGCAATCATGAAGCTGAATGACAAGTTGTTTGGAAATGAGACTTGGGAGGATGAACCTCCTTTGCTCACCAAGGAACTGGATAACTTGTCTAGGCAAAAACTGCCTCAAAAGAGACAGGACCCTGGGAAGTTTTCAATACCTTGTACCATAGGCACCATGACCTTCAAGAAGGCCTTGTGTGACTTAGGGTCAAGTGTAAACCTCATGCCTCTCTCTGTAATGGAGAAGTTAGGGATCTCTGAGGTGCAAGCTGCAAAAATCTCACTAGAGATGGCAGACAACTCAAGAAAACAAGCCCATGGACTTGTAGAGGATGTTCTGGTTAAAGTTGAAGATCATTACATCCCTACTGATTTCATAGTCCTAGAGACTGGAAAGTGCATGGATGAATCCATCATCCTTGGCAGACCCTTCCTAGCCACAGCAAAGGCTGTGATTGATGTTGATAGAGGAGAGTTGATCATTCAAGTGAATGAAGAATCCTTGGTGTTTAAGGCTCAAGGATATCCCTCTGTCATCATGGAGAGGAAGCATGAAGAGCTTCTCTCAAAGCAGAGCCAAACAGATCCCCCACAGTCAAACTCTAAGTTTGGTGTTGGGAGGCCACAACCAAACTCCAAGTTTGGTGTTGAACCCCCACACTCAAACTCTAAGTTTGGTGTTGGGAGGTCCCAACATAGCTCTGGACATTTCTGAGGCTCCATGAGAGTCCTCTGTCAAGCTAATGACATTAAAGAAGTGCTTGTTGGGAGGCAACCCAATGTTTTATAATTAACTATTTTCTTTTGCTATTTTATGTCTTTTGTAGGTTGATGATCATGAGAAGTCACAAAATCAATGAAAAAAGCAAGAACAGAATGAAAAACAGGAAGAAAAACAGCACACCCTGGAGGACACACCTACTGGCGTTTAAACGCCAGTGAGGTTAGCTGTTGGGCGTTTAACGCCCAGTCTGGCACCATTCTGGGCGTTTAACGCCAGAAAGGGGCACCAGACTGGCGTTAAACGCCAGAAATGGGCAAGAAGCTGGCGTTAAACGCCAGAAATGGGCACCAGCCCGGCGTTTAATGCCAGAAAAGGCACAAAACGTGTTTTTTCTTGCTATTTGGTGCAGGGATGACTTTTCCTTGACACCTCAGGATCTGTGGACCCCACAGGATCCCCACATACCCTACCACTCTCTCTCTCTTCTTCACCCATTCACCAATCACCTCAACACCTCTTCCCCAAAAACCCTTCACCTATCAAATCCCATCTTTCTCTTCACCACTCACATCCATCCTTCATAAAACCCCACCTTCCTCACCATTCAAATTCAAACCACTTTCCCTCCCAAACCCACCCTCAAATGGCCGAACCCTCCTCCCCACTCTCCTATATAAACCCTCCTTCACTCCTTCTTTTTCACACAACATACACACCACTTCTCCCCTTCTTGGCCGAAAATTAAAGCCATTCCCTTTCCCCTCATTTCTTCTTCTTCTACTCTCTTCTTTCTTCTTTTGCTCGAGGACGAGCAAACATTTTAAGTTTGGTGTGGTAAAAGCATTGCTTTTTGTTTTTCCATAACCATTTATGGCATCCAAGGCCGGAGAAACCTCTAGAAAGAGGAAAGGGAAGGCAAAAGCTTCCACTTCCGAGTCATGGGAGATGGAGAGATTCATCTCAAGGGTGCATCAAGACCACTTCTATGAAGTTGTGGCCTTGAAAAAGGTGATCCCCGAGGTCCCTTTTTCACTCAAAAAGGGTGAATATCCGGAGATCCGACATGAGATCCGAAGAAGAGGTTGGGAAGTTCTTACCAACCCCATTCAACAAGTCGGAATCTTGATGGTTCAAGAGTTCTATGCCAATGCATGGATCACTAAGAACCATGATCAAAGTGTGAACCCGAATCCAAAGAATTATCTTACTATGGTTCGGGGGAAATACTTGGATTTTAGTCTGGAAAGTGTGAGGGTGGCGTTCAACTTGCCTATGATGTAAGGAGATGAACATCCTTACACTAGAAGGGTCAACTTTGATCAAAGGTTGGACCAAGTCCTCACAGTCATATGTGAAGAGGGCGCCCAATGGAAAAGAGATTCAAGAGGAAAGCCAGTTCAATTGAGAAGGCATGACCTCAAGCCCGTGGCTAGAGGATGGTTAGAGTTTATACAACGCTCAATCATTCCCACTAGCAACCGGTCCGAAGTTACCATAGACCGGGCTATCATGATTCATAGCATCATGATTGGAGAAGAAATAGAAGTTCATGAGGTTATAGCCCAAGAACTCTATAAGGTGGCAGACAAGTCCTCTACCTTGGCAAGGTTAGCCTTCCCCCATCTCATTTGTCATCTCTGTTATTCAGTTGGAGTTGACATAGAGGGAGACACCCCTATTGATGAGGACAAGCCCATCACTAAGAAGAGGATGGAGCACACAAGAGACCCCACTCACCATGAGATCCCTGAGATTCCTCAAGGGATGCACTTTCCTCCACAAAACTATTGGGAGCAATTAAACACCTCCCTAGGAGAATTGAGTTCCAACATGGGACAACTAAGGGTGGAGCATCAAGAACACTCCATCATCCTCCATGAAATTAGAGAAGATCAAAGAATCATGAGAGAGGAGCAACAAAGACAAGGAAGAGACATTGAGGAGCTCAAGCACTCCATAGGATCTTCAAGAGGAAGAAAGAGCCGCCATCACTAAGGTGGACCCGTTCCTTGATTTCCTTGTTCTTTATTCTTCTGTTTTTCGAATTTTAGTGCTTATGTTTATATATGTTTGTGTCTTGTGATCATTAGTGTCTTAGTGTCTATGCCTTAAAGTTATGAATGTCCTATGAATCCATCACCTTTCTTGAATAAAAACGTGCTTAAATTGAAAAGGAAAGAATTGCAAGAATTTTGAATTTTATAACAGTTTAATTATTTTGATGTGGTGGCAATATTTTTGTTTTCTGAATGTATGCTTAAACAGTGCATATGTATCTTGAATTTGTGGTTCATGAATATTGGCTCTTGAAAGAATGATGAAAAAGGAGACATGTTACTGAGGATCTGAAAAAATCATAAAAATGGTTCTTGAAGCAAGAAAAAGCTATGAAAAAAAAAACGAAAAAAAAAGAGAAAAAGAAAAGAAAACGAAAAAAGAAAGAAAAGAAAGAAAAATAAAGTTGTGATCCAAGGCAATAAGAGTGTGCTTAAGAACCCTGGACACCTCTAATTGGGGACTCTAGCAAAGCTGAGTCACAATCTGAAAAGGTTCACCCAATTATGTGTCTGTGGCATGTATGTATCCGGTGGTAATACTGGAAGACAGAGTGCTTTGGGCCACAGCCAAGACTCAATAAGTAGCTATGTTCAAGAATCATCATACTTTACTAGGAGAATCAATAACACTATCTGGATTCTGAGTTCCTAAAGAAGCCAATCATTCTGAATTTCAAAGGATAGAGTGAGATGCCAAAACTATTCAGAGGCAAAAAGCTAAAAGCCCCGCTCATCTAATTAATACTGATCTTCATAGATGTTTTTGGAATTCATTGCATATTCTCTTCTTTTTATCTTATTTGATTTTCAGTTGCTTGAGGACAAGCAACAATTTAAGTTTGGTGTTGTGATGAGCGGATAATTTGTACGCTTTTTGGCATTGTTTTTAGTATGTTTTTAGTATGATTTAGTTAGTTTTTAGTATATTTTTATTAGTTTTTAGTTAAAATTCACTTTTCTGGACTTTACTATGAGTTTGTGTGTTTTTCTGTGATTTTAGGTATTTTCTGGCTGAAATTGAGGGACCTGAGCAAAAATCTGATTCAGAGACTGAAAAGGACTGCAGATGCTGTTGGATTCTGACCTCCATGCACTCGAAGTCGATTTTCTGGAGCTACAGAAGACCAATTGGCGCGCTCTCAACGGCGTTGGAAAGTAGACATCCTGGGCTTTCCAGCAATATATGATAGTCCATACTTTGCCCAAGATTTGATGGCCCAAACTGGCATTCAAGGTCACCTTCAAGATTTCCAGCGTTAAACGCCGGAACTGGCACCCAAATGGGAGTTAAACGCCCAAACTGGCACTAAAGCTGGCGTTTAACTCCAAGAGGAGTCTCTACACGAAAATGCTTCGTTGCTCAGCCCAAACACACACCAAGTGGGCCCGGAAGTGGATTTTTATGTCTTTTACTCATCTCTGTACACCTTAGGCTACTAGTTCTCTATAAGTAGGACCCTTTACTATTGTATTTGCAGACTTTGGTAGCTATCTTCACTTTTATGCTATCTTAGATCTTTGGGAGGCTGGCCATTCGGCCATGCCTAGACCTTGTTCTTATGTATTTTCAACGGTGGAGCTTCTACACACCATAGATTAAGGTGTGGAGCTCTGCTGTACCTCGAGTATTAATGCAATTACTATTGTTCTTCCATTCAATTCCGCTTGTTCTTGTTCTAAGATATCACTTGTTCTTCAACTTGATGAATGTGATGATCCGTGACACTCATCATCATTCTCACCTATGAACGTGTGACTGACAACCACCTCCGTTCTACCTTCGATTGGTTGAATATCTCTTGGATTCCTGATTGCACGATGCATGGTTGATCGCCTGACAACCGAGTGCTCGCCTGACAAACGAGCCAACCATTCCGTGAGATCAGAGTCTTCGTGGTATAGGCTAGAACTGATGGCGGCATTCAAGAGAATCCGGAAGGTCTAACCTTGTCTGTGGTATTCTGAGTAGGATTCGATGATTGAATGACTGTGACGTGCTTCAAACTCCTAGCAGGCGGGGCGTTAGTGACAGACGCAAAAGAATCGATGGATTTTATTCCGGCCTGACCAAGAACCGACAGATGATTATCCATGCTGTGACAGAGCATAGGCGACGTAATCACTGAGAGGATGGGAGGTAGCCATTGACAACGGTGAAACCCTACATAAGCTTGCCATGGAAAGGAGTAAGAAGGATTGGATGAAGACAGTAGGAAAGCAGAGAGACGGAAGGGAAGGCATCTTCATGCGCTTATCTGAAGTTCCTACCAATGAATTACATAAGTACCTCTATCTTTATCTTTATGTTTATTTTGTTCATCACCATATCCATTTGAGTTTGCCTGACTAAGATTTACAAGATGACCATAGCTTGCTTCATACTAACAATCTCCGTGGGATCGACCCTTACTCGCGTAAGGTTTATTACTTGGACGACTCAGTGCACTTGCTGGTTAGTTGTGCGAAGTTGTGTAATGCCATGGTATTGAGCCACCAAGTTTTTGGGGTTTATGTCCGGGGATTATGAGAGTTGTGAAAAGTATTGTTCACAATTTCGCGCACCACCTACCCATCTCAAATATGCTTTCCTTGGCACATCAGAGAGCTTCCCAGTGATTATCAATTCATCCCTGACAAAGAAGGAAGAAGGAGAGCTTCTTGATGTACTCAAAGCTCACAAGGATGCTTTAGGATGGACTATTGATGATCTGAAAGGCATTAGCCCTGCAGTGTGTATGCATAAAATCCTCTTGGAGGACAATTTCAAGGCAGTAGTTCAACCTCAGAGAAGGTTAAATCTTGCAATGAAGGAAGTTTTCCAGAAGGAAGTAATGAAATTGTGGAATGCAGGGATAATATATCCTATCTCTGATAGCTCATGGATAAGCCCAGTCCAAGTGGTACCAAAGAAGGGTGGAATGACAGTCATTGTCATTGAAAAGAATGAACTCATTCCCACAAGAACTGTGACAGGATGGAGGATGTGTATTGATTATAGGAGGCTGAATGATGCCACACGCAAAGATCATTTCCCACTTCCTTTCATTGATCAGATGCTTGAAAGATTGGCCAGCCATGCTTACTATTGCTTCCTGGATGGCTATTCTGGGTATAATCAGATAGTGGTAGATCCAAAGGACTAAGAAAAGACTTCATTCACATGTCCATTTGGAGTTTTCGCTTATAGAAGAATGCCATTTGGACTATACAATGCCCTAGCCACTTTTCAAAGGCGTATGCTCTCCATTTTTTTAGATATGGTCGAAAAGTTTTTAGAGGTTTTCATGGACGACTTTTCTGTTTTTGGTGACAATTTCCATACTTGCCTGAAACATCTAACTCTTGTTTTGAAACGATGCCAAGAAACTAATTTGGTTTTGAACTGGGAAAAATGCCATTTCATGGTGCTTGAGGGGATTGTTCTTGGTCACAAAGTTTCAAGAAAAGGGATAGAAGTTGACAAGGCAAAGGTGGAAATTATAGAGAAGCTTCCCCCACCAACTAATGTGAAATCTGTTAGAAGTTTCTTGGGACATGCAGGATTTTATAGAAGGTTTATCAAGAATTTTTCTAAAATAGCCAAACCTTTGAGTAATCTGTTAATGATTGATAATCCTTTTGTCTTTGATGAAAACTGCCAGCACGCCTTTGAAACTTTAAACCACAAACTCACAACAGCACCAATTATCACACCTCCAGATTGGGAATTACCTTTTGAACTTATGTGTGATGCAAGTGATATTGCAATTGGTGCTGTACTTGGACAAAAAAAGGGGAATTCGCATCATGTCATATATTATGCAAGTAAGGTGTTGAATGAGGCTAAAAAAAAAATTACACCACAACAGAGAAGGAATTGTTAGCTGTAGTTTATGCGTTTGATAAGTTTAGATCATATTTGATAGGATCCAAAATTGTGGTTTATAATGACCATGCTGCCCTCAAGTATTTGATGTCAAAGCAGGATGCTAAACCAAGACTTATCAGGTGGATACTACTTCTACAGGAGTTTGACATTGAAGTAAGGGACAGAAGAGGCACTGAAAACCGAGTTGCTGACCATTTGTCAAGGTTACCACTAGAAACAATTCAAGAAGCCTTACAACCTGTGAATGAAAGCTTCCCAGATGAACACCTTCTGCTGGTTCAACAAACACCGTGAAGATGCTAATCAATGAAGCGAGAAAGTTCTTGTGGGATGAACCTTATCTGTTCAAAAGATGTTCTGATGGAATAATTAGGAGATGTGTTCCTGAGAGTGAAATAAGAGATATATTGTGGCATTGCCATGGCTCAGCTTATGGTGGACATTTTGGTCCAGAAAGAACAGCTGCAAAGATATTGCAAAGTGGTTTCTATTGGCCAACTATCTTCAAAGATGCCAGAGAGTTTGTCCACCAATGTAATGAATGCCAGAGAGCAGGAGGATTGATAAGAAGGAATGAGATGCCGCAGAATTTCATTTTGGGATTAGAATTATTTGATCTATGGGGCATTGATTTCATGGGACCCTTTCCCCCCTCCTATTCTTTCAGATACATCTTGGTAGCAGTGGAGTATGTTTCAAAGTGGGTGGAAGCCAT
This sequence comes from Arachis hypogaea, assembly GCF_003086295.3. NCBI lineage: Eukaryota > Viridiplantae > Streptophyta > Magnoliopsida > Fabales > Fabaceae > Arachis > Arachis hypogaea. The sequence goes on from NC_092039.1 coordinate 60,604,180, forward strand.
AGCCACAACTACCTGTGATGCACAAATTGTCCTTCAATTTCTCAGGAAGCACATTTTCACTAGATATGGAGTACCCAAGGGTCTTATTAGTGATGGTGGTGGTCATTTTTGTAACAAACAAATGGAGAAACTTCTTCATAAATATGGAGTTATTCATAAAGTAGCCACACCATATCACCCTCAGACTAATGGGCAGGCTGAATTAGCAAACAAAGAATTGAAGAAAATCCTAGAGAAAACAGTAGGAAGCACAAGAAAGGATTGGGCTAGGAAATTGGAAGATGCACTCTGGGCGTACAGGACAGCTTTCAAAACTCCCATTGGGAAGTCCCCCTTTCAGCTATTATATGGCAAATCTTGTTATCTCCCTGTAGAGCTTGAACACAAAGCCTTTTGGGCTACTAAACTTCTAAACCTTGACTCTGAAGCAGCAGGGGAGAAAAGGTTGTTGCAGCTAAATGAACTGGATGAATTTAGGCTAGAAGCCTATGAAAATACCAAGATATACAAGGAGAAAGCCAAGAGGTGGCATGACAGGAAGATCTTGAAGAAAGAATTCAAACCTGGGCAACAAGTACTCTTGTACAACTCACGACTTAAGATATTCCCTGGCAAGCTTAAATCTAAGTGGACTGGTCCATATTTGGTAACTAAGGTCTTTCCTTATGGGAGTATTGAATTGCTAGACGAAGCAACAAAGAGTCGATTCACAGCCAATGGTCACAGAGCAAAGCTATACCTAGGAGGACAATGGGACAAGAAAAAAGAGGTTCAGAATCTAAACCCTTCTTGAAGTAAAAACAGAAGATGTCAAGCTAGTGACAATAAAGAAGCGCTTGTTGGGAGGCAACCCAACCTGAGGTAGTTTTCTTTTCATAGCTTTTTCAATAAAAATGTTGAATAATTGGTATGCATTGCAAGGAGCTAAGTTTGGTGTTGCACACCAAAACAATTTAAGGGAGAATGGAGGAATCTAAGTTTGGTGTTCCACCAAAATCTCATTTAAACGAACATTCTCACCTCTTGCATGATGCGAGCTCTAAGCAATCAAACAAATTATCCAACTATTTAACTACTTTCTAGCTTTAATTTCATTAACCTTTAGCAAGGACACAAGGTTTCACATATGGTTAACTTGTTGCATCAAAGGTAGTGGCAAACAATTAAGTTTGGTGTTCCCACACCAAAATAAATCCAAGAGCCACACTCAATTTATTCATATTAACCATGCAATTAAGGGCTTGAGAAGCAAGCAACTTTGAGAATTATGCAAGACATGAGTCAACAATTAAAGATATTGTGCATCTTAACTCAAAGAAAACACAACAGAAGGAAGAATCAAAAGGCTGCAACTTCAAAGGTTGTATCTAAACTTAATCCTTGTTGCTGTGAAGTGTTTTGAATCTGGAAACCATTGTATGTCCTGTTAAAGTGTTTATCTAGTTGCAAGTGGAATTGTTTGTTAAGAATGCTTATTTGCATAAGTGCTTGTCATCCATAACCGAGCTGAATTTTGTTCTGTTTCTCATATGCTTGAATAAAAGAGAATTGTTTGAATTAGAAAGTAAATATCCAATGTTGCATAAGTTAGAATGGAAGTTAATGGTGGTGTATGTGTTTGATTAAATGCATAACTCATGAAATAATTGCTGCATAGTATCATTTTCATTGAAGTGTGAGCTAGCTTGCTGTTATAAAGGTTCTTATCAATAAAGAAAAAAACCCTTGAGAACAAAAGAAAATAAAACAGAAAGAAAAGGAAGAAGAAAAAGCCAATGTGGCAAGAAAAACAAGGAATAAAGGTTGGACACCAATAGCTTGGACCCTAGGACACATGCCTGTGGTGTTCTTGTACTAGGATATGCTTGGATAAGTAAATTCTGAGGGGTATTTTAAAACCCGGACACTTAGATCAACTGATTTGGGATGGCCAATTGAAAGTCCACAATAAAGAGCAACTTAGATACAGAACATTTAGTTATCCAAAGAGATGCTGGGCATCAATGATCCTAGGAAGAAATAGTGAACCATGTGTCTATGGTGGAAAGATGTTGAGTAAAAAAAATAAAGCCAAAGGCTACTACTGCAACATTAGACACCAAGCCTCCAAAAGAATAATAAGCTTGTTAAGTAACATGAGAAAAGAAAAGTTAGCAAGGGAGCAAAGAAAGAATAAACTTTATAACAGCAAGTTTTGTAAGCCTTTGAGGAAAGATGTATATTATGTAACAGCAACAATAATTGAGTTATCATTGTCTGCATAAAAACTCCATAAACCAAGTTCTGCTATATGCCTAATAAGGATATGTTTTCTCTTCTTGTTCATTTCATTTTCTCTTAGTTTTGATGCTTGCTTGGGGACAAGCAAGATTTAAGTTTGGTGTTGTGATGACAAGTCATCATATACCCATTTTTCAAGCTAATTTCACTTGTTTTATTAGTCTTTATGCACTTTCTTGCATCTCAAGTAAGTGATTTGGAATGAAAATGCATAACTTCTTTGAATCAAACAACCACCATTAAATTGATGCTAACTCATGAGGTTTAAGCAAAATTTAATTGATTTTTAATTGATTTATAAGCCTTGTGAATTTAGTGATACTTTGATTGGTTGTTTTGATTATTTGAAGGTGAAGAAAAGGAGGAAAAAGGAAGCGTGGCTTAAGAAAGCGTGACTCAAGAGATAAGAAACGTGGCACATGGAAGGGAGGAAGCAAACATTGCCCTCCACAAGGGTACACTGCCCTCCAGGAGGGCAACATAATGAAACAAGCTTTGAGAAGCAACACTGCCCTGCCCACAACAAGGGCGGAGCACAATTTGATGCCAAGGATCAAGGAGAGCAAAAACTCTGCCTTGCCCTCCTCAAGAGCAATATCGGGCTCCAATCAAGAATAATTCAAAGGAAATTGCTTCCTAGTGCTTCCTATGGGTTTCGAACCCAAGGACAAGGAGGGAAAGAGTAGCATTCAAACAAAAAGAAAACAAGCTTGCTTTCATTTTCCATGAATCGAACACGGCACCATGAGGAAGTAAGGAACTAGGCGTGACTTTGGTGCCAAGAAAACCAAGGAAAAGAAGCAGCGTGCGCCTCCACCAAGTTTTGAACTTGGAACTTCACTTTTGGAAACATTGCCCTGCCCTCCGCGAGGGCAGGGCAGCATTTTGTGGTGCACAGCCAGCGCACCAGATTGGCACGCACCAAGGACTCTCGGCAGCAACGGCACGCACGGGCAGCAAAATCTGGCGCACCAAAAAACTCTGCCCTGCTCTCCACAAGGGCAGGGCAGCATCCTGCAGCACCACACGCACCAACACGCACGCACACTTTCCTACCCTGCCCTCCACAAGGGCAGGGCAGCCTCCTGGAAGCAAATTTTTCATGGGCTGAAAATTGGATTAAAAATCCAATTTAATTCATTTCTTCACCAAATCAAAAGCCCATCCAAATCCCAAGATCCAAGAATAGAAAGTGTATAAATAGGAGATAGTTTGATGTAATTAGGACTTTTCTTTTTGAGCTTTGAATCTTTTCTTTTATTTTTGACTTTGAACCTTCTCTTGGAGACTTCACTGAGAGCTAGGCACTGAGATTTCAGAGAATTGGGGAGGAGAATTGATCTCTCTTCTTCCTCGTTCTTGCTTGAGCATTTTTACTTTTCTTGTTTGAGTCTTGGGTGTGAAGAATTGAGGAATTTCTGTCTCAATCTCCATTCAAGATCTCTTTAATTTTTCTTCTGCATAATTGAGTTCAGTTACATTTCCTTTACTGCTTCTTCTTTAATCTCTTGTTAATTGCTTTGTGAACTTGGATCTGGGAAGGCAATTGAGATCTAGACTTTGCTATCTAGTCTCTGGAACCCTGAGATCTCATTTTCCTTTTGGTTCTTCTGTGAACCCCTGCTGCAATTTAATTTTCATTTCTGTTTGAGATCTAGTCTATTTCAATTCATCTCTTGTTTAGTTAATTGTTGCAATTTAATTTCCCTCGTTTGAATTCTGAAATCCCAATCCTCAAATCCCTTTTTCATTCAAGAAATTTATATTTCTTGTACTTTAAGTTACTGTAATTTACATTTCTTGCACTTTAAGTTTCAGTCATTTAATTTCTTGTTCTTTAAGATTCAGCATCTTTTACTTTCCTGCTCTTTAATTTACTGCAATTCTCCCCTCTCCCTTTACATTCCAAGCAATTTAGTTTCTGTTAATGATAAACCACTCAACCAATACTTGATTCGCTTGACTAAATCAACCACTAAACTAAAATTGCTCAATCCTTCAATCCCTGTGGGATCGACCTCACTCCCGTGAGTTTTATTACTTGATGCGACCCGGTACACTTGCCGGTGAGTTTTGTGTTGGATCGTTTTCCACACATCACCTTGTTTTACTTCAGTCTTTCATCAAGTTGGTATTTTTCTCCTTATTTTGGTGCATGTTTTGATTGTTTGTTTTTGTGTTTTTCCTTTTGTCTAGTCTATGTTCTGCATTTTGTCATGTTGCGGTTGTTTTCTGGGTAGGATTAGTGAGTTATTAGAGGGAGTGAGCACCACTATTTTGGGCCTAGTTTTAGTTTGTGCTAGATAGATTTGGTGTTTGTGTGATTTTCTTCTGTCTGATTTTGGTGGGTTGATGGTGGTGCCCCTCTCCTTTTTTAGGTATGGTCAGGCGGAGGAGTGAAGGCATTGAAGCTCCCATGGTCCCGACCGGTGGTGTTCCTCGAACGTATTACTAGGCGACCTCTGATATCTAAGGAATGCCATCTCGGGTGATGGAGGAAGATCTCCAGTGGCTCCGGAATCACGGGGTGATTTGTGGAGGCGGCGATACAGAGCGTCAATATGAGCTCGTGCTCCCAGGGGCCGACGAGAGGGTTTTCTACATAAACCCGACTCGCCCTAATTGCTGACTGGATGTGGGTATATGAGTCGATCTTTATGCGGTTGGGGGTGCATCTCCCATTTTCAGAGTTTGTCCAGGTGCCACTAAATCGTTACTTTGTGGCACCATCTCAGCTGCATCCTAACAGCAGGGCTGCCATTCGGACCTTCAAGTTAGTTTTCGGTGCGGATTGATGTATTTTTCTTTTATTTTTTGTGTACCTTACCGACCAAGGACGGAAAGCACAAAAAGGGGTACGTGTCGTTTAGAGTCCTGCCTAACTGACGTATATTTGCCTTGTTTGAAGATTCCTTTCACGGGTTCAAGAGGGAGTATTTCAAGGTGCGCCCTGTTCGGGGGCACCATCCATTTCGGTTGACTACGAAGGGAAGTGTTGGTTCGTAATGTATTGGAATTTTGGGGCCGGGGCGTTGTATTTGACGTGGGTTACCTATGAGGAATTGTATCTGCAAAACAAGGACATCGCTGATGTCCTTTGGTCGATCTTCGACGAACGTCTGTTGAACCCCAGGATGTTATGGGAGATCTGGCAGTGTGCCAAACTTATATTGGTGTGTGACTTTCCTCGTGTTTCTATACTTTTTTCGAGTTTGTAACTTATGCTTTTTCCTTCTTTCCATTTTTCCAATTCAAATGGACGGCAGTTTGACTAATCTGGCGAGGTAGAAGGCTGCTATCGGGGTGAGGGTTCCCCGTCGACGCTCAGTCCCGGCTTCATGTGGACTCCCAGATAGTTTCGCAGGGATGGGCGGTGTCCCTGTGGCCGAGGATGAGGTCGTGGTGGTGTCACCCAAGGTGGCTAGGAAGTGCAGAAGGATGGCAGAGGGGAGTAGTGGCGAGAACGGGGACGAAAACAGGGCGGTGCCTTGTGTAATAGACTAGAGTTTTGATATTTTGGCCTACATTGATCAACATCTCCTCCCCGATACAGAAGAGTTTTTCCACGATTGTGACATTGCTAGTTAGGTGAAGTCAGTGTATCGGGCCCTCCTCCGTTCCTCCGTGATAGTCTGGAAGGTGGAGCTAGTGCTGGCCTAGGCAAGAATAGTTTGCTAGAAGTGGAAGGAAGCATGCAAAATGGGAGATTTCATGAAGAAAACAAAGAAGAAGTATACAGTTAAGTGTGCGTACGCACAACCTTTTGTGTGTAAGCACAAGTGGAAAAATCAGCAAGTGTGTATACGCACACATCTGTGCGTATGCACAAGTCCCAGCGTGTGACTTCATTAAAATGTCACGTGGCTCGTGAATTTGGGACTCTCTTAGCCCAATTTTTGGAGTTGCTGAAGGCATTTGGAGTGCTATATCAAGGGGTGAACATCACATTTTCTTGAAAAGACTTTGTTTTTGACTATTTAGCTTTTTCGGTAAGCATGTAAACCCTTGTAATCCCCATATGATGTCCGATAACTAGTTTTTAAGCTTTGAAAAGAGTGTGGTTAAATCCAATGAATTGAGTTGATTAATTTCCATGTAAACACTTAGTTAACCGGAGGAAATTATTGTTGCAACGGAAATTTATCCTACCTGCGGTGAGGACGGTGGTGTTTTCTCGCTCACGAAGTAAAGAATTGGTTAATTGACAAAGAGATTGGTTAATATGAAATAAACAACAATTTAATCCTTGAATCAAAAGAAATAGCAAAAGAAAAAAAACTATAAAAGCAAGGTTCAAGGCTCTGAATATCAATGACTAGGGAGGTCAGATATGATTAAAAGCTCAAAGAGTTGTTTCCCTAGTTATATGCTTGTGGTGTGATTGTGTCAAGTAATCCTTGAGACAGAACATTAAGATTCGAGATCAAATGCATTTAACAGAGTATGCCAAAGGCTTTGAGCACCACTGTCTGGGAGTAACTGAAAGAAAAAAATTAGAACTTAAAGAGAGTTCCCCAGTTAAGTGCTTGTGGTGTTTCTGTGTCAAGTAACCCTTGAGACAAAACATTTAAAGTCACGGCTAGGCTCAAGGTGAAAAGCACCAAAGAGAAGAGAATTAAAGTAAATTTTGCTGTGTTCAAGGATTAAACTGGAGTATAAAGTTCAGAGAATCCATAATATTATCCGGATTCTAATTCTGAATGACAATGACATCCTTCTGATTCAAAGGAGAGTGAGATGCCAAAACTATTCAGGATTGCAGTTGTAAACCCCACTATAAGAAGAGACATGAGCTTAATCGAACTCTCATTCTCATCCAAATTCACATCCTAAGCCTATAGTAGTTTGCTTGCTTGAGGACAAGCAACAATTCAAGTTTGGTGTTGTGATGCGAGAGCATTTTTCCTATCTTTTCCTAGTGAATTTGCATTTAAATTGTTGAGTTTAATCAAGAACTAATTATCTTTTAGCCACTATAGATGCTACTTTGAGTCTTGCGTAATTCTGTTTATTTTAGGTAGCAATTGGCTGGATTTGGAGCACAAGAATTAAAGGAGATGACCAGCGAGGAGCGACGCGTGCGCACACCTGTCGCGTGCGCGTGATTTGGAGATTTGCACAGCGACACGCGTGTGTACCTGATGCGTACTTGTGACACGCGAAGAAGACCATCAACACGTACGCGTGACTGACGCGTACGTGTGACATGCGCCACGTGCAGAAAATGCAGAAAACGCTGGGGTGATTTCTGGGCCCCATTTTGGCACTCAAGTAAGGCGCAACTCTTTGCCAAGTTAAGCGTGGATCCAGTGAAGCCAAGTGGTCCCCACGTTACAAGGCGCGGATTATTTAATTAATTTTGATTTAAATTCAAATTTTATTTTAAAAATAGAAAAATATATTATTTTAATTTCAGAAAATAGATTTTAAATTAATTAGGATTAGATATAAAAAGAAGAAACTTTTCTTTTGAGGATTATTCCACCTCAGCCCAATTTACAGTTTACCAGAATCCTAGTTTTCATTCTTTTCCATGAGCAACTAAACCTCCACTGTTAAGCTTAGGAGCTTGAAGAGAGATCTTTTGCGTGTTCTAGAATTTCAAATATATTCCCGTTGCAAGTATAGTTTTTAAACCAACAAAAGTCCTTTCTTACAAACATTTTGGTTGTCACAAGTAACAAACCCCTGATAAAATTGATAACCGAAGTATTTAAACCTCGGGTCGTCTTCTCAAGGAATTGCAGGGAGGTATGTTCTTATTATTGGTTATGAGTCTTGTAAATTGGGGGTTTTGAAAGTAAGGAACAAGTATGTTAAATGATAAGAAAAATAAAATAGTATTAATAAAATAAACTCTTAACAAGGTATTAGAATCGGAATTCCTATCCTAGTTATCCCTATCAGGTGTGATGAGAATTGGGTTTTAATCCCACTTAGTTATCCTTTATTAAACAAGGGAAGGTCAAGTGGACTAATTAGCTTGATTCTCAAGTCCTAGTCAATCCCTGTGGGAAGACTAGCTTTAGAGCGATCTAGATCAATTAGAATTTGCCAATTTCAACTACTGCTGAGTTTGACAACTCAAGTGTTACCAATTACCTAACCAAAGCCAAAAGGGGGAAAAATCTAAATTATTTATATAAATAAAAGAAAACAATCATGAGTCTGAAATACCTCAAATTATACTAAATAGAGAAAATCCTAACATGAATAGTTCATAAGCCAAATAGGCAACATAAGTAATACAAGCATTAAAGTATCTCAAAGTAGAAGAGAAGTCAAAATAAAAGAATATTAAACCTGATAGAAAGATGAGATAAAAATATTCCTAAGTTCTAAAAATCCTAATCCTAATCCTAAGAGAGAGGAGAGAATCTCTCTCTGTAAAAATTATATCTAAATTATGAAAAGTGAATTATGAGTCCCCTCTCTTCATTCCTCCACTTTGCAGCCTTTAATCTGTATTTTCTGGGCTTGAAACTGGGCCGGAAATAGCCCAGGATTCGCTGGAAACGGATTCTGCCACGCTGATTTTCGCAGATGCGACGCATCCGCGTGGAGCACGCGTTCGCGTTGCCTAACTGTATGGCCACTATAGCGAATTATATATCAAATCGAAGCCCCGGACGTTAGCTTTCCAACGCAAGTAGAACCACATCATTTGGACCTCTGTAGTTCAAGTTATGATTGTTTTAGTGCGAGAGGATCAGGCTGACAGCTTTGCAGTTCCTTCAACTTCTTGTATTCCTTCCACTTTTGCATGCTTTCTTTCCATCCTCTATGCCATTCCTGCCCTATAATCTCTGAAATTACTTAACACACATATCAAGACATCTAATGGTAATAAGAGAGGATTAATATTAGCAAATATAAGGCCAAAGAAGCATGTTTTCAATCATAGCACAAAATCAGGAAGGAGAATGTAAAACCATGCAAATCAAATGAATAAGTGGGCAAAGGCTTGATAAAAACCACTCAGTTGAGCACAAGATAAACCATAAAATAGGAGTTTATCAGAGCTCTGTCTATTGTATGGATTGATACTATTATTTTTCTATTTTAATTCATGTTTTGATTTATATTTCAATAATTGTTTTCGTTCTTTATCTTATGAATTTGGGTGGAACGGAAGTATGACCATCTTTCTAATTGAGTTCTTGTATATCTTGAAAAAGCTCTTTACTTGAACAACAGCTTGAAAATAATTTCTCCTAAATTTTAATTATCTGGACTTAACGGGATACGTAACATATAATCCTCTTATATTTGGATAATTAGGATTTTTATGGCATAATAACTAGAATTAAACTTCACCCCCTAATTGGAATTAATTGACCAAGGAATTAGCGATTGATGAAAGTTAGAGGAGACTAGAAAGGTCTAAGAAATTAGGGTCTAGTCACATATAGTTTACCATGAATTAAATCTTGCATGATTAAAGTAGTTAGTAAGAAAAGTCAATCCGAAAAATAGATAACTCTAAAGTCTTAACTGCCTTCTTCATATTGTTTTCACCTCAATTTATTGCTTGCTTTCTGATTCTCTAAATTACTGTTTAATAATTTTGAACTCTCGAACACTATTTTCTGCTTGTCTAACTAAGTAAATTAACCAACCATTGTTGCTTAGTCCCTCAATCCTCGTGGGATCGACCCTCACTCACCTGAGGTATTACTTGGTACGACCCGGTGCTCTTGTCGGTTAGTTTGTGGTTATAAATTCCGCACCAAGTTTTTGGCGCTGTTGCCGGGGATTGATTGTGATTGACAACCTCTAGTTGTTTGATTCCTTAGATTAGATAATTTTTATTTTAATTAGTTTTATTTTAGTATTATTAATTTTTAATTTTTTTATTTTGTTCCTTTAATTCTTCTTCTTTTTCATTAGTACCCCCTCCACTGTTTCTTTCTTTTTCTTTTTTTATTATTTAGTTTTAATTAAAAAAATTTAAAAATTTTAATAAAAATAATTTAATACTAATATTTTTCTTAATTTCTGAAATTAAGTTTGGTGTTTTCTAGTTAGTCTTATTTTAATTTTTCTTATTTAATTTGCTCATAATTTCAAAAATTTTTAGTCTTAATTTTACTAGTAATTTTCAAATTTTAGTGATTGTTGTTTTATTCAATATTTTTTCTCTTTATTCAGGTTACCTCACTGGGAATTCTCTGCACTCTAACGTAGAGAGTTCCATCTTTTCTTGTCTTCTGTTTGTTTATGCACAGGAACAGAGACAAAGAGCATCTCTTAGACTTTGATCCTGAACCTGAAAGGACTTTCAGGTGACGTTTGCAACAAGCAAGACTGTACAAGGCTATAGAATCCACTATGGATCCTAACAATGCTGCTGATGCCAATGTGGCAAACTCAAATGAGAATGAGCAACAAAGGAGAGTACTTAGGTCTTACTCTGCTCCTACTATAGATTTGTATGGAAAAAGCATTGTGGTGCCTCCTATAGCTGTGAACAACTTTGAGTTGAAGCCACAATTAACCACCCTGGTGCAACAAAACTGCCAGTATCATGATCTTCCCCACGAAGACCCAAATCAATTTATTTTCAATTTTCTGCAGATTTGTGATACTGTGAAGATAAATGGAGTGAACCCTGAGGTGTACAAACTCATGCTCTTCCCATTTGCTCTGAGGGATGGAGCGAAGCTATGGCTAGACTCCCAACCTAAGGAGAGTTTGGATACTTGGAACAAGGTTGTTACTGAGTTTCTTACTAAATTTTTCCCACCAAAGAAGCTGATTAAGCTTAGGGTGGAGGTTCAGACCTTCAGATAGAAGGATGGTGAAACTCTTTTTGAAGCTTGGAAGAGATACAAGCTACTGACTAGGCAATGCCCTCCGGACATGTTCTCCAAATGGACCCAACTAGATATCTTTTATGAAGGTTTGAGTGAAATGTCTAAGATATGCTTAGATAATTCTGCTGGTGGTTCACTACACAAGAAGAAGGCACCGGAGGAGGCTATTGAGCTTGTTGAATTAGTTGCTAGCAACCAATATTTATACTCATCTAACAGGAATCCTGTGAACTTTGAGGCTCCTCAGAAGAAGGGTGTTATGGAAGTAGAAGCTCTTAATGCTATTCTTGCTCATAACAAGCTTATGTCTCAGCAAATAAGTCTACTAACTCAACAGATGGGTGGCATGCAAGTCTCAGCTATCAACACCCAAAATCCACCTCAAAAGGTCTCTTATGACATGACAGGTAATTTTGTGCAAAATGATAATTATGATTATGCTCAATCCTCTTCTGAACAGGTCAATTACATGGGGAGTGGTCCTAAAAATCCCAATAATGATCCATATTCTAAGACATATAATCAGAGGTGGAGAAATCACCCAAACTTTGGGTGGAGGGACCAACCTCAGAGACCTCAGAATTTCAACAATAATTTTTAGGGCGGCTTCCAATAGAACAGTCACAATAACTGCCAGTTTCAGTCTCAACAACAACCACTTCCGCAAGCAAATTCTAAACCCCAAGAAGATTCTAATTGGGAGATGATGAGGAGTTTTATGCAAGAAACCAGACCCTCCATTAGAAACTTAGAGGTGCAAATGGGCCAACTGAGCAAGCAAATACCTGAGAGGTCTGCAAGTACATTCCCAGGTGATACAGTGGTGAACCCAAGAGAAGATTGCAAGGTTATTCAATTGAGAAGTAGTAAAGTAGCTGGCTCTGAGACCAAGGTCAATGAGGAGTTAATTGAAAAAAAAACTCCAAAGGAGAAGAAGGAAGAAGTGGAACGCGCCCCTCCTAAGCGTGCAGACAACCCATTCTCTGATTCTCTTGACACTTATCCCACCTTGCCAAAGGCTCCCGAATACAAGCCAAAAATGCCATATCTTCAGAGGCTTCAGAAGGCTTCCAAAGAAAAGCAATTTTCTAAAATTTTAGATGTCTTCAAGAAGCTATAGATCAACATTCCTTTTGTAGAGCATCTTGAGCAAATGTCTCTCTATGCTAAATTTATAAAAGAATTGTTGACCTACAAGAGGAATCGGAAGGAACGAGAAACAGCGGTGTTACCCAAGGAATGCAGTGCCATTATTCAACACAACCTTCTTGAGAAGATGCTAGATCCAGGGAGCTTTGTAATTCCTTGAACCATTGAAGATGTCACCATTCAGAGAGCTTTATGTGATCTTGGAGCTAGCATCAATCTAATGCCACTTTCAGTGATGAAAACGCTTCAAATTGAGGAGGTAAAACCCACTCGTATTTCTCTTCAACTTGTTGATCTTTCTATTAAATTACATGTGGGTGTTGTTGAGGATTTACTTGTTAAAGTAGGACCATTTATTTTTCCTGTTGATTTTGTTACATTAAACATGGAAGAGGAGGTAAAATCCTCTATTATACTTGGTAGACCCTTTTTAGCTACAGGTAGAGCTCTGATTGATATGTAAAAGGGTGAATTAACCCTCCGAGTTAATGAAGAACAGGTGGTCCTTAATGTTTTTGAAGCTCTCAAGCACCCTAATAATTCGGAAGGGTGTGTGAAAATAGACGTTATTGAACCACTTGTTCAAGAGACTGAAAGCTGAGGTACTTGATTGTCTGGATCCTATTTCTAAGTATGAATTAGTGGAAGTTGATGATTCACCACCCCAGAAGGCTGTGGTTCACATGCCTAAAGCAGAGGAGAAACCCCCATGCTTGAGCTCAAACCTTTACCTCCTTCTTTGAAATATGTGTTCTTGGGTGAAAATAATTCATATCCGGTGATTATTAGCTCCTTCTTGAAGCCTGAAGAAGAAGAGGTGCTTGTTTAAGTGCTCAAGATCCATAAAATAGCTCTTGGGTGGACCATTAGTGACTTGAAGGGGATTAGTCCAACCAAGTGTATGCACAAGATTCTCCTAGAAGATGATGCTAAACCAGTTGTACAACTACAAAGGAGACTCAATCCAACCATGAAAGAGGTGGTCCAAAAAGAAATAATAAAATTATGGGAAGTAGGTATTATTTACCCTATTTCTGACAGTCCTTGGGTAAGTCCTGTGCAGGTAGTTCCCAAGAAAGGAGGGATGATAGTGATCAAGAATGAAAAGAATGAGCTTATTCCTACACAGATAGTCACAGGATGGAGAATGTATATAGACTATAGGAGGCTCAACATTGCTACAAGGAAGGATCACTTCCCCCTGCCTTTCATTGTTCAGATGCTTGAGAGGTTAGCTGGTCATGCTTTTTATTGTTTTCTGGATGGATATTCTGGATATAATCAAATTACAGTGGACCCTCAAGATCAAGAGAAGACAGCATTCACATGCCCCTTTGGAGTGTTTGGCTATAGGAGAATGCCATTTGGACTCTGTAATGCTCCAGCAACTTTTCAGAGGTGTATGCTTTCAATTTTTCTGATATGATTGAAAAATTTATTGAGGTATTTATGGATGATTTTTCTATTTTTGGTAATTCTTTTGAATCATGCCTTAAGCATTTATCTCTTGTATTGAAACGGTGTCAAGAATCAAACCTTGTATTAAATTGGGAAAATGTCATTTTATGGTTACAGAAGGTATTGTTCTTGGACACTGGCTTTCAAGTAAGGGGATTGAGGTTGACAGAGCAAAGGTGGAAGTAATTGAAAAATTAACACCACCAGCTAATGTTAAGGTAGTCAGGAGTTTCTTGGGTCATACAGGATTTTATAAGAGATTTATAAAGGACTTTTCAAAAATTGCTAAACCATGGAGCAACCTGTTGGTTATTGATGTTCTTTGTGTGTTTGATGCTAAATGTCTGCATGCTTTTGAAACTCTGAAAGCAACCCTTACCTCTGCCCCCATTATAGCTCCCCCTGACTGGGATTTACCATTTGAGTTGATGTGTGATGCTAGTGACTTTGCTATAGGAGCTGTTTTAGGACAGAGGCATGGTAAGCTTATACATGTCATTTACTATGCTAGCCGTTTGTTAAATGATGCCCAAAAGAATTACACAACTACAGAAAAAGAATTATTAGCTATTGTGTATGCTGTTGATAAGTTTAGGTCCTATTTAATTGGTTCTAAGGTTATTATTTATACTGATCATGCTGCTTTGAAGTACCTTCTAACTAAGCAGGACTCTAAACCAAGATTAATCAGATGGGTGTTGCTCCTTCAGGAGTTTGATATTGAGATAAAAGACAAAAAAGGGTCAGAAAATCAAGTAGCTGACCATCTCTCCAGAATTGAGCTTGAAGCAGGCTCCATGGTTTGCAGACATGCAAATTACAAGGCCATGAATTTTATTCCAAAGGAATACAGTAAGCAACAAGTGAAGAAGCTCTTGACTGATGCAAGGTACTACATTTAGGAAGAACCGTACCTTTTTAAAAGGTGTTCAGATGGTATCATCCGAGGATGTGTCCCAGATGGAGAAACACAGCAGATTCTTTGGCACTGTCATGGTTCTGATTATGGGGGTCACTTTGGTGGTTGGTGCACGAAATCACAATCACACTTTTGTAATTCCGCACAACTAACCAGCAAGTGCACTGGGTCGTCCAAGTAATACCTTACGTGAGTAAGGGTCGATCCCACAGAGATTGTCGGCTTGAAGCAAGCTATGGTTATCTTGTAACTCTTAGTCAGGATATCAATAATTCTCAGATTTAATTGTAAAAAATAAAAGAACATGAAATAAATACTTGTTCTGCAGTAATAGAGAACAGGTTGAGGTTTTGGAGATGCTCTATCTTCTGAATCTCTGCTTTCCTACTGTCTTCTTCTTCATGCACGCAAGACTCCTTCCATGGCAAGCTGTATGTTGGGTTTTACCGTTGTCAATGGCTACCTCCCGTCCTCTCAGTGAAAATGTTCAACGCACGCTGTCACCGCACGACTAATTATCTGTCGGTTCTCGATCATGCTGGAATAGGATCCATTGATCCTTTTGAGTCTGTCACTACGCCCAACACTCACGAGTTTGAAGCTCGTCACAGCCATTCAATCCCTGAATCCTACTCGGAATACCACAGACAAGGTTTAGACTTTCCGGATTCTCAAGAATGGCCGCCACTGGATTCTAGCTTATACCACGAAGATTCTGATTAAGGAATCCAAGAGATACACACTCAATCAAAGGTAGAACAGAGGTGGTTGTCAGGCACATGTTCATAGGTGAGAATGGTGATGAGTGTCACGGATCATCACATTCATCAGGTTGAAGAACAAGTGGTATCTTAGAATAGAAGCAAGCATGATTGAATGAAAAACATTAGTAATTGTATTAATTCATCAAGACACAGCAGAGCTCCTCACCCCCAACCATGGGGTTTAGAGACTCATGCCGTAGAAGATACAATATGAAACGTGTAAAGTGTCATGAGGTCCAGATACAATAGCAAAAAGTCCTATTTATAGTGAACTAGTGACCTAGGGTTTACAAGAATGAGTAAATGACGTAAAAATCCACTTTCGGGGTCCACTTGGTGTGTGCTTGGGCTGAGCATTGAAGCTTTCACGTGTAGAGACTTTTCCTGGAGTTAAACGCCAGCTTTTGTGCCAGTTTGGGCATTTAACTCCAGCTTTTGTGCCAGTTTCGGTGTTAAACGCAGGGAATTCTGAAGCTAATTTGGAACGCCAATTTGGGCCATGAATTCTTGGGCAAAGTATGAACTATTATATATTGCTGGAAATTTCCGGATGTCTACTTTCCAACGCAATTGAGAGCGCGCCAATTGGGCTTCTGTAGCTCTAGAAAATCCACTTCGAGTGCAGGGAGGTCAGAATCCAATAGCATCTGCAGTCCTTTTTCAGCATCTGAATCAGATTTTTGCTCAGGTCCCTCAATTTCAGCCAGAAAATACCTGAAATCAGAGAAAAACACACAAACTCATAGTAAAGAAATATAATTTTTAAGTAAAAACTAATAAAAACATAATAAAAACTAACTAAAACATACTAAAAATATACTAAAAACAATGCCAAAAAGCGTATAAATTATCCGATCATCACAACACCAAACTTAAATTGTTGCTTGTCCCCAAGCAACTGAAAATCAAACAGGATAAAAAGAAGAGAATATACTATAAATTCCAAATTATCAATGAAACTTTGCTCCAATTAGATGAGCGGGACTAGTAGCTTTTTGCCTCTGAACAGTTTTGGCATCTCACTTTATCCTTTGAAGTTTAGAATGACTGGCATCCATAGGAACTCAGAATTCAGATAGTGTTATTGATTCTCCTAGTATAGTATGTTGATTCTTGAACACAGCTACTTTATGAGTCTTGGCCGTGGCCCAAAGCACTCTGTTTTCCAGTATTACCACCGGATACATACATGCCACAAACACATAACTGGGTGAACCTTTTCAGATTGTGACTCATCTTTGCTAGAGTCCCAAATTAGAGGTGTCCAGGGTTCTTAAGCACACTCTTTTTGCTTTGGATCACGACTTTAACCGCTCAGTCTCAAGTTTTCACTTGACACCTTCACGCCACAAGCACATGGTTAGGGACAACTTGGTTTAGCTGCTTAGGCCAGGATATTATTCTTGTAGGCCCTCCTATCCACTGATACTCAAAGCCTTGGATCCTTTTCATTTTTACCCTTGCCTTTTGGTTTAAAGGGCTATTGGCTTTTTCTGCTTGCTTTTTCTTTTTTTTTCTCTTTTTTTCCTTTTTTTTCTTTTTTTTGTATTCACTGCTTTTTCTTGCTTCAAGAATCAATTTGATGATTTTTCAGATCCTTAATAACTTTTTTCCTTTTCCATCATATTTCAAGAGCCAACAATTTTAACATTCTTAAAACAACAAATTCAAAAGACATATGCACTGTTCAAGCATTCATTCAGAAAACAAAAAGTATTGTCACCACATCAAACTAATTCAACTAGTTTCAAAGATGAATTCGAAATCCTGTACTTCTTGTTCTTTTGTGATTAAAAACATTTTTCATCTAAGAAAGGTGATGGATTCATAGGACATTTATAACTTTAAGGCATAGACACTAAGACACTAATGATCATGTAATAAAGACACAAACATAGATAAACATAAAGCATAAAAATTTGAAAAATAGAAAATAAAGAACAAGAAAATTAAAGAACGGGTCCACCTTAGTGATGGCGGCTTGTTCTTCCTCTTGAAGATCTTATGGAGTGCTTTTGAGCTCGTCTATGTTTCTTCCTTGTCTTTGTTGCTCTTCCCTCATAGCTTTTTGATCTTTTCTAATCTCATGGTGGATGATGGAATGCTCTTGGTGCTCCATCCTTAGTTGTCCCATGTTAGAGCTTAATTTTCCTAGGGAGGTGTTGATTTGCTCCCAATAGTTTTGTGTTGGGAAATGCATCCCTTGAGGCATCTCAGGGATTTCATGATAAGGAATTTGCTCAAGCTCTTGTTTGCTCCATCCTTTTCTTAGTGATGAGCTTTTGAGATGAATCTCTCTATCTCTCAGACTCAGAGGTGGAAGCTTTTTCCTTCCCTTTCCTCTTTCTAGAGGTTTCTCTGGCCTTAAGTGTCATACATGGTTATGAAAAAAAAAGCAATGCTTTTACCACACCAAACTTAGAAGGTTTGCTCATCCTGGAGCAAAAGAAGAGAAGAGGGAGTAGAAGAAGAAGAAAATAGATGAGATGGAGAGGTGTGAGTGGTTCGACCAAGGGGAGTTTTAGGTGGTTATGATGTGGGAAAAGGAAGGAGTGATGGTTTGAATTTGAGTGGGTGGGTGTAGGTGGTTTGTGTGATGGTTTTGGAAGGGTACTGGAGGTGATTGGGTGAGGTTATTTTGGGGAAGAGTGTTATGGAAGGGTGTGAAGAGGAGAGAAGAAGAGGCGAGGTAGGTGGGATCCTGTGGGGTCCACAGATCATGAGGTGTCAAGGATTTCTCATCCCTGCTCCATGTGGCGTGCAAAACGCCCCTTGCAGCCATTCCTGGCGTTAAACGCCAGGTTGCTACCCATTTTTGGCGTTTAACGCCAGCTTCTTGCCCTTTTCTGGCGTTAAACGCCAGTCTGGTGCCCATTTCTGGCGTTAAACGCCCAGAATGGTGCCAGACTAGGCGTTTAACGCCCATTCTGCTACCCTTACTGGCGTTTAAACACCAGCAAGTTCTCCTCCAGAGTGTGCTATTTTTCATTCTGTTTTTACTTTTTCAATTATTTTTGTGACTTCACATGATCATCAACCTACAGAAAACATGAAATAACAATGGAAAATAAATAGATAAAATTGGGTTGCCTCCCAACAAGCATTTTTTTAATGTCAGTAGCTTGATAGTGGGCTCTCATGGAGCCTCACAGATACTCAGAGCATGATTGGGGCCTTTCAACACCAAACTTAGAGTTTGGTTATGGCCTCTCCACACCAAACTTGGAGTTTGGTTGTGGCCTCCCAACACCAAACTTAGAGTTTGAATGTGGGGGTTTTGTTTGACTCTGTATTGAGAGAAGCTTTTCATGCTTCCTCTCCATGGTGGTAGAAGGAGAACATTGAGTCTTATAGTTTACAATGTCTGCAAGCCACGAAGCTTCCTGAATAACAAACAATTGCTCATCCAGAAAGGTTTCAGAGATCTTAGTAGGAGGGAGGGATGCTCCTGCTACTGGTTCTATCCGGGACAGGTGATCAGCTACTTGATTCTCTGTCCCCTTTCTGTCTCTTATTTCTATATCAAACTCTTGCAGAAGCAACACCCATCTTATGAGCCTGGGTTTTGAATCCTGCTTTGTGAGTAAATATTTAAGAGCAGCATGATCAGTGTATACAATCACTTTTGATCCTACTAAATAAGATCTGAACTTGTCAATGGCATAAACCACTGTAAGTAACTCATTTTCTGTGGTTGTGTAGTTCTTCTGTGCATCATTTAGAATACGGCTGCCATAATAAATAACATGTAGTTGCTTGTTGTGCCTCTGTCCCAATACTGCACCAATGGCATGGTCACTGGCATCATACATTAGTTCGAATGGCAGTGTCCAGTCTGGTGCAGAGATAACTGGTGCTGTGACCAGCTTAGCTTTCAGAAGGTCAAACGCATGCAGACACTCTGTATCAAAGATAAATGGCATGTCTGCAGCTAGCAGATTACTCAGAGGTTTTGCAATTTTTGAAAAATCCTTTATAAACCTTCTGTAGAATCCTGAATGCCCCAGAAAGCTTCTGATTGCCTTAACATTGGTAGGTGGTGGTAATTTTTCAATTACTTCAACTTTAGCTTGATCCACCTCTATTCCCTTGTTTGAAATTTTATGTACAAGGACAATCCCTTCAATCACCATAAAGTGACATTTTTCCCAGTTTAAAACTAGGTTGGTCTCTTGGCATCTTTTCAGAACAAGTGCTAGATGGTTAAGGCAGGAGCTGAATGAGTCTCCAAATACTGAAAAGTCATCCATGAAGACTTCCAGAAATTTCTCTACCATATCTGAGAAGATAGAGAGCATGCACCTCTGAAAGGTTGCAGGTGCATTACACAGACCAAAAGGCATCCTTCTATAGGCAAACACTCCAGAAGGACATGTGAATGCTATTTTCTCTTGGTCCTGAGGATCTACTGCAATTTGGTTGTAAGCTGAATAGCCATCCAAAAAGCAATAATATTCATGACCTGCTAGTCTCTCTAGCATCTGGTCTATGAATGGTAAAGGAAAATGATCCTTCCTGGTGGCTGTATTGAGCCTTCTGTAGTCAATACACATACGCCACCCTGTAACTGTTCTTGTAGGAACCAGTTCATTCTTTTCATTATGAACCACTGTCATGCTTCCCTTTTTGGGGACAACGTGGACAGGGCTCACCCAGGGGCTATCAGAAATAGGATAAATAATTCCAGCCTCTAGTAACTTAGTGACCTCTTTCTGCACCACCTCCTTCATGGCTGGATTTAGCCGCCTCTGTGGTTGAACCACTGGCTTAGCATCTTCCTCCAATAGGATCTTGTGCATGCATCTTGCTGGGTTGATGCCCTTAAGATCACCTATGGACCACCCAAGAGCTGTCTTGTGTGTCCTTAGCACTTCAATTAATGCTTTCTCTTCCTGTGGATTTAAAGCACAGCTTATGATCACTGGAAAAATGTCACCCTCTCCCAGAAATGCATATTTCAGGGATAGTGGTAGTGGTTTGAGCTCGGGTTTAGGAGGCTTATTCTCTTCCTGAGGGATTTTTAGAGGTTCTTTTATTTCCTCCGATTCCTCAGGCTGAACATCTTTAAAGATGTCCTCTAGTTCTGATTCGAGACTTTCAGTCATATTGACCTCCTCCACCAAAGAGTCAATAATATCAGCGCTCATACAGTCATTTGGGGTATCTGGATGCTGCATAGCTTTGACAACATTCAACTTAAACTCATCCTTATTGACTCTTAGGGTCAATTCCCCTTTTTGGACGTTAATGAGGGTTCGTCCAGTTGCTAGGAAAGGTCTTCCTAGAATGAGAGTTGCACTCTTGTGCTCCTCCATTTCCAGCACTACAAAGTCAGTGGGAAAGGCAAATGGCCCAACCTTGACAATCATGTCCTCAATTACGCCTGATGGATATTTAATGAAGCCATCAGCAAGTTGGAGGCATATTCGGGTTGGTTTGACTTCTTCAGCCAAGCCAAGCTTTCTGATAGTGGATGCAGGTATTAGGTTGATACTTGCCCCAAGATCACATAGAGCTTTCTTGGTACAAGTACCCTCTAATGTGCATGGTATCATAAAGCTTCCAGGATATTTAAGCTTCTCTGGTAAGCTATTTAAAATGACTGCACTGCATTCTTTAGTGAGAAAAACTTTTTTAGTTTCTCTCAAATCCTTCTTATGACTTAAGATCTCTTTCATGAACTTAGCATAAGAGGGTATTTGCTCAAGTGCCTCTGCAAACGGAATCTTTATTTCAAGAGTCCTGAGATAGTCTGCAAAGCGGGCAAATTGTTTGTCTTGTTCCGCTTGGCGGAGTTTCTGAGGATAAGGCATCTTGGCTTTATACTCTTCAACCTTAGTTGCTGCAGGTTTATTTCCTATAGAAGTGGTTGGAGAAGCCTGCTTAAGGGGGTTGTTATCAGCACTTGCAAGTGTCTGACCCCTTTGTGGCATTTGAACGCCAGGATTGGGTGCTTTTTGGGCGTTTAACGCCAGATTGCAACCCTTTTCTGGCGTTTGAACGCCAGAATTGGCTACCCATTGGGCGTTTAACGCCACTTTCTTACCCTTTTCTGGCGTTTGAACGCCAGAATCATTCCTCTCAGGGCTCTTATTGTCCTCAGAGGGATTTTTGGTAGTTGGTTGGTCATCCTTTGTCAGTTGTTCCTTTCTTAGCTTTTTGTTGCTTTGAGTTGATACATTCAATGTCTTCCCACTCCTTAATTTAACAGCTTGGCATTCTTCTGTTATCTGTTTAGATAGTTGCTGTCTTGTCTGATTCAATTGTGCTTCCATATTCTTGTTAGCATTTTTAGTGTCTTGGAGCATCTCTTTAAATTCTGCTAATTGTTTTGTCATAAGGAGTAATTGTTGATTAAGCTCAATAATCTGTTCTTGAGGATTAAGATCAGTAATTACTGCCCTGGCCTCTTCCTTTATGTAGGACTCACTGCTAGAGTGCAAATATTGATTTCTAGAAACAGTATCTATGAGTTCTTGAGCCTCTTCAATCGTCTTTCTCATGTGTATAGATCCACCAGCTGAGTGGTCTAAAGATATCTGAGCTTTTTCTGTAAGTCCATAGTAGACGATGTCTAACTATACCCACTCTGAAAATATTTCAGAGGGGCATTTCCTTAGCATACCTCTGTACCTCTCCCAGGCATTATAAAGGGATTCATTATCCTCTTGTTTAAAGCCTTGGATGTCCAGCCTCAGCTGTGTCATCCTTTTTGGAGGGTAAAATTGATTCAGGAATTTGTCTGATAACTGTCTCCATGTTTTTATGCTTGCTGTGGGTTGGTTATTTAACCACCTCTTAGCTTGATATTTTAAAGCAAATGGAAACAGTAATAATCTGTAGACATCCTGATCCACTTCTTTATCACGTACTGTGTCAGTAATTTGTAAGAACTGTGCCAGAAACTCAGTAGGTTCTTCCTGTGGAAGACCGGAATACTGGAAATTTCGCTGCACCATGATAATGAGTTGAGGATTTAACTCAAAACTGCTTGCTTTGATGGGAGGTATACAGATGCTACTCCCATATGCAACTGTAATGGGGTTAGCATATGACCCCAGAGTCCTTCTGGACTGCTCAATTCCACTTAGGTCCATGATGGAGAAAGGAAGATGATGTGGATTGCAAGTAAATTATATTTTTATTTTTTTATTTTTTTATTTTGTTTAATTAAAAGTAACCGAAAGTAATAAAATAAAATAAATAGAAAATAAAATAAAATTTCGAAAACTAAAAGAAAATAAAATCAAAGTAAATTGAAGACTAAATTAATTATTTAATTAATTAAAAAGATTTTGGAATTAGCAATTAAAAAGATATGATTGAAAATTATTTTGAAAAAGATATGATTGAAGAAATTAAAAAGATTTGATTTTTGAAAAAGATTTGAAAAGATCAATTTTTGAAATTAAAATTTTGACTTGACTAAAAAAGAGATATGATTTTGAAAATCTTTGACTAATTTAATGCAAAATTTCAAAAATTATGAGTAAAATAAGGAAAGGATATTTTTTTGATTTTTAAATTTTAATGAGGAAAGAAAAAACAACAAAACGACACTAAACTTAGAAATTTTAGATCAAAACAAAGAGAACAAACAAGAAAACTTTGAATGTCAAGATGAACACCAAGAACACTTTGAAGATCAAGATGAACACCAAGAACAATTTTTTTTAAATTTTTAAGTGAATACAAGCACAAAAGACACCAAACTTAAAAATTTTAGAAAATCAAACACAAATTTTCGAAAATTTAAAGGAAAACACAAAGATGACACCAAACTTAGAATTTTTAATGATCAAGAAACAACTAAGACTATGCAAATTCAAAAAATTAAAAAAAAAAGTAAAAGCATGCAATTGACACCAAACTTAAAATATGAAACTAAACTCAAATAAAAGACTCTAAACCAACAAAAATAAAATATTCCTAATCTAAGCAACAAGATAAACCGTCAGTTGTCCAAACTCGAACAGTCCCCGGCAACGGTGCCAAAAACTTGGTGCACGAAATCACAATCACACTTTTGTAATTCCGCACAACTAACCAGCAAGTGCACTGGGTCATCCAAGTAATACCTTACGTGAGTAAGGGTTGATTCCACGGAGATTGTCGACTTGAAGCAAGCTATGGTTATCTTGTAACTCTTAGTCAGGATATCAATAATTCTCAGATTTAATTGTAAAAAGTAAAAGAACATGAAATAAATACTTGTTTTGCAGTAATGGAGAATAAGTTGAGGTTTTGGAGACGCTCTATCTTCTGAATCTCTGCTTTCCTACTGTCTTCTTCTTCATGCATGCAAGGCTCCTTCCATGGCAAGCTGTATGTTGGGTTTCACCGTTGTCAATGGCTACCTCCCGTCCTCTTAGTGAAAATGTTCAACGCACGCTGTCACCGCACGACTAATCATCTATCGGTTCTCGATCATGCTAGAATAGGATCCATTGATCCTTTTGCGTCTGTCACTACGCCCAACACTCGCGAGTTTGAAGCTCCTCATAGCCATTCAATCCCTGAATCCTACTCGGAATACCACAGACAAGGTTTAGACTTTTCGGATTCTCAAGAATGGTCGCCAATGGATTCTAGCTTATACCACGAAGATTCTGATTAAGGAATCCAAGAGATACACACTCAATCGAAGGTAGAACGGTGGTGGTTGTCAGGCACACGTTCATAGGTGAGAATGGTGATGAGTGTCACGGATCATCACATTCATCAGGTGGAAGAACAAGTGGTATCTTAGAATAGAAGCAAGCGTGATTGAATGAAAAACAGTAGTAATTGCATTAATTTATCAAGACACAGCCGAGCTCCTCACCCCCAACCATGGGGTTTAGAGACTCATGCCGTAGAAGATACAATATGAAATGTGTAAAGTGTCATGAGGTCCAGTTAGAATAGCAAAAAGTCCTATTTATAGTGAACTAGTGACCTAGGGTTTACAAGAATGAGTAAATGACGTAAAAATCCACTTCCGGGGTCCACTTGGTGTGTGCTTGGGTTGAGCATTGAAGCTTTCATGTGTAGAGACTTTTCCTGGAGTTAAACGCCAACATTTGTGCCAGTTCCGGCGTTAAACGCCGGGAATTCTGAAGCTGATTTGGAACGCCGATTTGGGCCATCAATTCTTGGAGAAAGTATGGACTATTATATATTTCTGGAAAGCCCAGGATGTCTACTTTCCAACGCAATTTAGAGCGCACCAATTGGGCTTTTGTAGCTTCAGAAAATCCACTTCGAGTGCAGGGAGGTCAGAATCCAACAGCATCTGCAGTCCTTTTTTAGCCTCTGAATCAAATTTTTGCTCAGGTCCCTCAATTTCAGCCAAAAAATACCTGAAATCATAGAAAAACACAAAAACTCATAGTAAAGTCCAGAAATGTTATTTTTAATTAAAAACTAATAAAAATATAATAAAAACTAACTAAAACATACTAAAAATATACTAAAAACAATGCCAAAAAGCGTATAAATTATCCGCTCATCAGTGGTGAAAGGACAGCTACAAAGGTCCTTCAGAGCGGGTTTTACTGGCCAACTTTCTTCAAGGACGCAAGAGCATTTGTGAAGTGCTGTGATAGATGTGAAAAAGTCACGAATCTTCCTGCTAACCATGAGATGCCACAATAAGGGATTCTTGAGGTTGAGTTGTTTGATGTGTGGGGTATTGATTTCATGGGACCCTTCCTACCCTCACATTCAAACAACTATATTCTAGTGGCAGTCGACTATGTGTCCAAGTGGGTGAAAGCTGTGGCTCTACCCACCAATGATGCCAAGGTGGTAATGAGCTTTCTTTATAAATATATCTTTAGCCAGTTTGGTGTCCCAAGGACACTCATTAGTGATGGAGGAAGCCACTTCTGTAACAGACAACTGGACTCTCTTCTGTAGAGATATGGAGTCCGTTATAAAGTGGCAACCCCCTATCACCCTCAGACAAGTGGACAGGTTGAAGTTTCCGACAGGGAACTCAAGAGGATTCTAGAGAAGACCGTCAGTGTTTCAAGAAAGAACTGGTCTAGGAAGCTTGATGATGCTCTCTGGACATACCGAACAGCTTACAAGACTCCCATTGGCATGTCCCCTTATCAGTTGGCCTATGGCAAAGCCTGTCACTTGCTAGTTGAGCTGGAGCATAAAGCTTATTGGGCAATCATGTATCTGAATCTTGGTTCAGAAGCTACAGGAATTAAGCGAATGCTTCAGTTGAATGAGCTTGATGAATTCAGATATTCAGCCTATGAGAATTCCAAGTTCTATAAGGAGAGAACCAAGTTATTGCATGACAAGAAGATTGCCATCAGAATCTTTGAGCCAGGACAGAGAGTGCTTCTGTATAATTCAAGGCTCAAATTCTTTCCCAAGAAGCTAAAATCTCAGTGGTCAGGACTGTTTGTAGTAACCAGAGCTTCACCATATGGTCATGTGGAAATACAGGAAGAGAATTCTGACAGGAAATTTACAATGAAAGGCCAGAGGTTGAAGCACTATCTTGGAGGCGAGATCAATCGCCAGAGGTCTGATCATCTGCTGAATTAGCAGAACCGACCGTCAAGCTAGTGACGTTAAAGAAGCACTTGTCGGGAGGCAACCCGATAATTTCGAATCTTTAGCTATTTTTTGTAGTAGTGGTTTTCTTATTTATTTGATTTTTTATTGTGTTTTTACTGTTTTTCTTTCGTATTACGTGTGTTCTGATCATGCAGCTATTTTGGAACAGGAATCAAACACTCCGAAAAAAAGGGGGCCAAAAGTTACGCTGGAGTTGTGCAAGAACTATGCATCACGCACCAGCTTACCCACGCGTACGCGTACTAGACGCGTACGCGTCACTCTGGTTCTCGGCAATCCACGCGAAAGCGTCCCTGACGCGTACGCGTGACCCTGGAAATCAGCGTAAATAGGTGTTTGGCCAGCGAGTTGTGATGGATTGGGGTTGGAATTTTGCTAGACGCACAATCTTCATTACGCGTACGCGTCCCTGACACGTGCACGTCATTTTCACTTTGCCCGCATCCACGCGTGCGCGTACCTGATGCGCACGCGTCATCTGTCTGTCTAGCCCTCATGCGCATCAGCTCGAGAGTTGTGCGTGCGCGGGGCTACCTTCGCGCGATTCGCACAAACCGAGAGCACGCGGACGCGTCCCACACGCTTATACGTCGCTTGGACTTTATGCGACCCATGCGTACGCCTGCTGTGCGCATACGCGTCGATTGCACCGCAGAACTTACCCAGTGTGCCGCCCTATTTTCATTCTCTCTCCTCCCAACTCCTGATTCTCTCTCGTTCTTTTCCCCTTTTATTCTTCTTTTATCATACTAATTATTTTTATGTCCCTCTCTATTTTCAGTTCTTCTTTGCTTGAGGATAAGTAAACCTCTAAGTTTGGTGTTGACGCTTCGCTTATGGCTTCCCTGTTTAGCACCAAAAGGAGATGAATGTTCTTTATGGAGGAATGAGATGGCCACGAGCATAACTGAGGTGGTTGAGTTCCTTTCATTCTTATTATTATTATTATTATTATTATTATTATTATTATTATTATTATTATTATTATTATTATTATTATTATTATTATTATTATTTGTCTCATGTATTACTCACTAAGCTTGAATTCAAAAGAAAAAGAAGTGATGTATTGCATGAGAAATTGAGTTTAATTTTAAGAGAAGTCTCATTTATCCAAATGTGGTGGTATTTTCAGTGACTCTGAATGCATGACATGAACAGTGCATATTTGAATTTGAATCAAAAGATGTTGATGTATAAGGAACAGGAATTTAGAGAATTATTATGACTTCTTTAAAATAAACAAAGCAAAAGAAAAAAAAACTATAAAAGTAAGGTCCAAGGCTCTAAGCATCAATGACTAGGGAAGTAACTGAAACAGAACATGATTAAAAGCTCCAAGAGCTGTTTCCCTAGTCATATGCTTGTGGTGTAATTGTGTCAAGTAATCCTTGAAACAGAACACTAAGAGTCGAGATCAAATGCATTTAACAGAGCATGCCAAAGGCTTTGAGCACCACTGTCTGGGAGTAACTGAAAGAAAAAAAGATAAAAACTTAAAGAGAGTTTCCCAGTTAAGTGCTTGTGGTATTTCTGTGTCAAGTAACCCTTAAGACAAAACATTTAAAGTCACGGCTAGGCTCAAGGTGCAAAGCACCAAAGAGAAGAGAATTAAAATAAATTTTGCTGTGTTCAAGGATTAAACTAGAGTATAAAGATCAGAGAATTTATAATATTATCCGGATTCTAATTCCGAATGACAATGACATCCTTCTGATTTAAAGGAGAGTGAGATGCCAAAACTATCAGGATTGCAGTTGTAAACCCCACTATAAAAGGAGACATGAGCTTAATCGAACTCTCATTCTCATGCAAATTCACATCCTAAGCCTATATTAATTTGGTTGCTTGAGGACAAGCAATAATTCAAGTTTGGTGTTGTGATGCGTGAGCATCTTTCCTATCTTTTCCTAGTGAATTTGCATTTAAATTGTTGAGTTTAATCAAGAATTAATTATCTTTTAGCCACTATGGATGCTACTTTGAGTCTTGTTCAATTCTGTTTATTTTAGGTAGCATTTGGCTGAATTTGGAGCACAAGAATTAAAGGAGATGACTAGCGAGGAGCGACGCGTGCGCGCACCTGACGTATGCGCGTACCTGACACGTACGCGTGACACGCGAAGAAGACCATCGATGCGTATGCGTGGCTAACGCGTACGCGTGGCTGACGCGTACGTGTGACATGCGCCACATGCAGAAAATGCTGGAGGCGATTTCTGGGCCTTATTTTGGCACTCAAGTAAGGCGCAACTCTTTGCCAAGTTAAGCGCGGATCCAGTGAAGCCAAGTGGTCCCCACATTACAAGGCGCGGATTATTTAATTAATTCTGATTTAAATTCAAATTTTATTTTAAAAATAGGAAAATATATTATTTTAATTTTGGAAAATAGATTTTACATTAATTAGGATTATATATAAAAAGAAGAAACTTTTCTTCTGAGGATTATTCCACCTCACCCTAATTTACAGTTTACCATAATCCTAGTTTTCACTCTTTTCCATGAGAAACTAAACCTCCACTGTTAAGGTTTGGAGCTCTGTCTATTGTATGAATTGATACTACTATTTTTCTATTTTAATTCATGTTTTGATTTATATTTCAAGAATTGTTTTCGTTCTTTATCTTATGAATTTGGGTGGAACGGAAGTGTTCATATCTTGGGTCGAGTTGTCCGACCCGGGATGTCCTATAGACGAAGCGACCGACCTCTTCAGGTTAGGACAATCTGACCTCTTCTCAAAGAGCTCGGCCAAGTCACGAGAAAGCCCAAACAAAGGGCCCAAATAGAGAAACACGCCCCAGATCCTAAGGCAGCCCAAGCCTACAAGAGAAGGGTGGTTCCCTTGAAGATAAGATGACCTCACTTGAAGATAAGATAAAGATAAGATAAGATAACTAACTTATCTTACCCACATGAGGCCACATCTCACCATTATAAATACACTGGAGCACCCAGGTATAACTCATACTCTAATTCTACTCCATACCTGCTTAATACCCTTGCTAACTTAAGCATCGGAGTCCCTTGCAGGTACCCCCCACCCTCCGGGGACGAAGGATCAGCAGCACTTTCAGTCCCACAAGTCGGACACACCAGCTCCGGCCGCTATACACCTGCCGGACACGTCGGCTCCGACCAACACAGAAGATCTCGACCGAGATCGACCTACAGTTTCAGGTAACCCTCGGAACATTGGCGCCGTTGCCGGAGAACCATAAAGTCATCCCAACACCATGGCAGACGACCATGACAATGACCATGACTCAGGTTTGGAAGATAGAATGCCGCAGAAAAACATGGATGCTACACTCAAAAATACTCCGGAGCCTAACGGGGACAAAAATTCATCAAACCCAGGAGTGATAGAGGCGCTTCAGGATCGATTAAAACAACTTGAGAAAGAGGCTCAACATCAACGCAAAAAAGAAAAAGATCTACACCGAGAGATCAGGCGACACCGAGAGTTAGAAGATAAGCTCCTAAAACTCGAAGCCGATCTCAAAACCAAAGCTACTCGATCCACTCCAGAGGACAGCTCTCACAAGGAGCAAGATCCATTCACCAGGGAAATTATGAAGACCAAAATTCCAAAGGACTTCAAACTTTCGGATATGACCCTGTACGACGGCACCTCGGACCCCAACCATCATCTCAGCAACTTCAGAAGTAGGATGTACCTCACTGACGCCTCAGATGCAGTTCGCTGCAAAGCCTTTCCAACAACTCTTACCAAGACAGCCATTAGATGGTTCGACAACCTACCTCCAAAATCCGTCTCGAGTTTTGACGACCTGGCCAAAAAGTTCCTGGCCAGATTTTCCATACAAAAGGACAAAGCCAAACATGCACCTAGCCTACTAGGAATCAAGCAAGGAGATCAGGAGAGTCTTCGTAACTACATGGAAAGATTCAACAAAACATGCATGGACATACAAAGTCTACCAACAGAAGCTGCCATCATGGGCCTCAGAAACGGCCTACGAGAAGGACCATTTAGCCAATCTATATCAAAGAAGTCCCCAGCATCCCTAGACGAAGTACAAGAACGGGCGCAGAAGTACATTAACATGGAGGAGAATTCTCGACTTGGGGAAGCCTTGAGGTTCGGTTCTGCCTACCGAGATAAAGATAAAGAATCCAAGAAGAAGGAAGATCGCTCTGGGGAGAAAATAAAAAAATATCATAACTACACCCCTCTTAGGGTATCCTTGGTAGACGTTTACAAAGAAGTCTGCCATACGGAAAAATACCCACAGCTCGGCCACTCAAAGGCAAAAGGGGAGGAGGAAATCAGAACGAATACTGTGAGTATCACCGAGTCCGAGGACATTCCACCAACGAATGCTTTGACTTGAAAAATGTCATAGAGAAATTAGTAAGGGAAGAAAAACTAGATCGGTTCCTGGCCAATCGGGACGAAGAACCAAGAAAAAGAAGAAGGGATGAAGATGTCGGACGATCTGAACGATCACCCCGCACACCGAAAAGACACGTCCACGTGATACACAGCGGATTTGCTGGAGGAGGAATCTCCAAATCATCCCGCAAGCGACACCTCTAAGAAGTATACCATGTCGAAGGCAAGAAAGGGGTGCCGGACATCCCAGCAATCACGTTTACCAAAGAAGATGCATCCGGAATCATCTCAGGACACGACGACCCATGGTCATTACAATCATATTGGCAAACGCCAACTTCCACCGTACATTAATTGACCAAGGAAGCTCCGCCGACATCTTATTCAAAACTTCCTTCGACAAGCTCGGCTTAGAAGAAAAAGAGCTAAGAGCATACCCAAACAGCCTGTTCGGACTTGGGGATACCCCAGTACAGCCACTGGGATACGTATCGTTACATACAACCTTCGGAAAGGGGAACCAATCCAGAACACTTAAGATAGACTATATCGTGGTCGACGTAAGCTCAGCCTACAATGCCTTAATAGGTCGGACAACGTTAAATCAACTCGGAGCAATAGTTTCAACTCCACATCTATGTATGAAATTCCCAACTGTAGAAGGGATAGCTACAATAAAAGCAGATCAAAAGATGGCACGTCGCTATTATAACGAAAGTCTGAACCTCCGAGGCGAAGGAGGAGAGTTCCACACAATCGAACTCGGCAGAGATCAGAGACGAGAAGAACTCTGCCCACGACCCGAAGGAGAAATAGAAAGAGTCCAGATTGGAGATACCTCGGATAAAACAACTAATATTGGCACGATCCTGAAAGGAGATGCCAAGGAATCACTAATACGGTTCCTACGAGATAATGTTGATCTCTTCGCATGGAAAGCTGCCGACACGCCAGGCATAGATCCCGAACTAATGAGCCACAAGTTGGCAGTCTACTTGGGATCCCGGCCGGTACAAGAAAGACGAAGAAAACTCGGGCCAGAACGGTCTCAGGCTGTAGAAGAACAAGTACAAGCACTACTAGAGGCAGGGTTCATAAGAGAAGTTAAATACCCACTATGGCTAGCAAACGTCATCTTGGTGAAAAAGTCAAATGGGAAGTGACGAATGTGCACCGGCTACACCGACCTCAACAAAGCTTGCCCAAAAAACCTTATCCTCTCCCAAGCATCGATGCTCTAGTAGATGCCTCATCAGGATATAAGTATCTCTCGTTCATGGACGCATACTCAGGCTACAACCAGATTCCAATGTATCCACCGGATCAAGAAAAAACCTTGTTTCTCACATCAAAATCAAATTATTACTACATCGTAATGCCTTTCAGCCTTAAGAACGCGGGAGCTACTTATCAAAGGCTAATGAATAAAGTCTTCTCAGACCACATCGGAAAAATCATAGAGGTTTATGTGGATGACATGTTGATAAAGACATAAAGTGAAGAAACATTACTAATCGACTTGGTTCAAGTGTTCGACACCATACGGAAGCACGACATGCGACTCAACCCGGCTAAATGCACCTTCGCAGTGGAAGCAGGTAAATTCTTGGGCTTTATGCTCACACAATGAGGAATCGAGGCAAATCCAGATAAATGCCAGGCCATACTCAACATGAAAAACCTGACCTGCGTCAAAGAAGTACAACAACTCAATGGGAGATTGGCGGCCTTGTCCAGATTCCTAGCAGGGTCAGCAATAAGATCCCTCCCCTTCTACGCTACCTTAAGGAAGGGAAAGAACTTCAAGTGGACAACGGAATGTGAACAAGCCTTCCGAGACTTAAAAGAATTCTTGGGACAACCCCCCATCCTATCTCGACCACAAGAGGGAGAACCACTTATACTGTACCTCGCAGTAGGAAGTCGGGCAATAGCCTCAGCACTAATTAGAGAAGATGAAGGGGGACAACAACCCGTCTACTTTATTAGTAAAGCACTACAGGGGTCAGAGCTGAACTACCAGAAAATAGAGAAGTTTGCCTACGCTCTGGTACTCGCATCCCGATGACTTCGCCCATACTTCCAAGCGCACACCATTAAAGTTTGGACCAACTAGCCCATAAAAGGGATATTGCAGAAAACAGATCTAGCAGGAAGAATCCTACAGTGGGCAATCGAGTTGTCCGAGTTTGACCTCTAATACGAGGTGTGGACAGCCATCAAATCACAATACCTAGCCGACTTCATTGCAGAATTCACAGACACCACGGAAATCCCCATAGAGTGGAACATATACGTGGACGGTTCCTCGAATAAAACTGGAAGTGGTGCAGGTGTGATAATCGAAAGCAACCAAGGAACCCAACTTGAGCTTTCCCTGAAATTCGGATTTCCGGCCTCAAACAACCAAGCGGATTATGAAGCGTTATTAGCTGGTTAGGGAAGTTGGAGCTCAGAAACTCAACATCTACAGTGACTCACAAGTTGTTACCTCGCAAATAACGGGAAGCTACCAAGCCAAAGATCCTACCATGAAAAAATATTTGGATAAAACCAAAGAACAGCTCGGACAACTCGGAGAATATAGGATCTGCCACATATCCCGCGAGCAAAATGCCCAAGCTGAGGCACTCTCAAAACTAGCCAGCACCAAACCAGGGGGCAACAATAGAAGCCTCATTCAGGAAATACTGCAGAACCCATCAATATCGGAAGAAGAAAAAATCCTAGCCATAACAGGTCGGGATCAAGGATGGATGACCCCCATAATTAACTACCTCAAAACAGAAGTGCTCCCCACAGATGAAAAGGAGGCAAAGAGGTTAAAAAGGGAGGTACAATACTACACTATCATAAACAACATCCTATACAAAAGAGGGATCTCAACACCATTGTTAAAATGCGTACCGACTTTCAATACAAAGGAAGTCTTGGAGGAAGTACACAGCGGCATTTGTGGCAATCATCTCGGAGCGCAAGCTCTCACCAAAAAGGTACTCCGGGTTGGATTCTATTGGCCAACTCTACAAAAGGAAGCTACCAAATTTGTAAAGACATGTCCACCATGTCAGAAGCATGCCAACTTTTACATCGCCTCGTCGGAAAAGCTCATCAGCGTAACCTCACCCTGGCCATTTGCAAAGTGGGGACTCGATCTTCTCGGACTCTTTCCCCAGGGATCGGGACAAGTCAAGTTCCTCATAGTAGGGGTAGACTACTTCACAAAATGGATCGAGGCAGAACCCCTAGCCAATGCCACTGCTCAAAGAAGTCGGAAATTCCTATATAGGAACATTATTACAAGGTTCGGGGTTCCATACTCCATCACCACGGATAATGGCACCCAATTCACAGATGCAGGCTTCAGAAAACTAGTAGTCGACTTGAACATAAAGCACCAGTTCACCTCCGTCGAACATCCCCAAGCCAATGGACAAGCCGAAGCAGCCAACAAAGTCATATTGGTCGGGTTGAAAGACTACAAGAAGCAAAGGGAGCTTGGGCCGAGGAACTTCCACAAGTCCTATGGGCGTATCGAACAACTCCACATTCCACTACGAATGAATCACCATTTCGATTAACATACGGAGTGGAGGCAATGATTCCAATAGAAGTTGAGGAAGGGTCTCCCCGAGTAGTCCACTACAATGAACAAACCAACTCTCAACTTCAAAGAGAAGAGCTCGACCTACTTCCGAAAATCCAAGAGAGAGCTCGGATCAGAGAAGAAGCAATAAAGACGCGAATGGCTTCCAGATATAATCAAAAGGTAGTGCCAAGAGGTTTCGCTGAGAATGATCTCATCTTAATCTGAAATGATATTGGAACAACTCGACCCAGAGAAGGAAAGCTGGCAGCCAACTGGAAAGGACCCTACCGAGTCACAGAGGTACTTGGGAAGGGCTACTACAGACTGTCCGAACTCGAGGGAAGAGAACTCCCCAGATCATGGCACGCTTGTAACCTCAGAAGGTACTATAGTTAGATGAAGGTCTCATCACAAGATGCACTCTTTTTCTTGAAAAGGTTTTTTAATGAGGCGTCAAGATTGAGATTTAAATCCGACTTAAGGGTATGAAAAACTCCCACCTGTATATATTTGCACTTTCTTTAAATAAAATACATTTCAGATATTCTACAAATTCCCAAGACGCATTAATCTGAAGCATTCATCGTCCGATTATAAAGCAATGGATCGAACAGAAAGTGAAGAACAGATTCACTATACGATCTCGATAGAAATGTTCGACCAACAAAGGTGAAAACGCGATTCACCTAAAGGTCGATTAAACCAGGACAGAAACCACCATCTACAAATCGGCAAAGGACGAACACAGAATAATGCAAGAAGTTATCGAAAGTGATCCCAAAAAGAACCTGACGAGGTCTTATGGATTGCTATATAATAACTTAAAAATACTGGCCGACACTAAAAAGTCGAACCAAGTCAATCCAAGTTATCAGCAAATCCCTGGAAAGAGGTCTGGCCAACCCTATTAAAGAGGAATTGCTATAACTTAGAAGAGATCGACCTAACAAAGTCGGTCTCCTACAAAGACAAGTTGTAAGAGTAATCCCTGAAAGAGACCTAACAAAGGTCCAAGAAAGAGGATTACAAAAACAACTTAGAAGAGATCGACCTAACGAAGTCGGTCTCCTACAAAGACAAGTTGTAAAAGTAATCCCTGAAAGAGACCTAACAAAGGTCCAAGAAAGAGACCTAATAAAGGTCCAAGAAAGAGGATTACAAAAACAACTTAGAAGAGATCGACCTAACGAAGTCGGTCTCCTACAAAACAAGTTGTAAAAGTAATCCCTGAAAGAGACCTAACAAAGGTCCAAGAAAGAGGATTACAAAAACAACTTAGAAGAGATCGACCAAACGAAGTCGGTCTCCTACAAAACAAGTTGTAAAAGTAATCCCTGAAAGAGACCTAATAAAGGTCCAAGAAAGAGGATTAAAAAACAACTTAGAAGAGATCGACCTAACAAAGTCGGTCTCCTACAAAACAAGTTGTAAAAGTAATCTCTGAAAGAGACCTAATAAAGGTCCAAGAAAGAGGATTACAAAAATAACTTAGAAGAGATCGACCTAACGAAGTCGGTCTCCTACAAAACAAGTTGTAAAAGTAATCCCTGAAAGAGACCTAATAAAGGTCCAAGAAAGAGGATTACAAAAACAACTAGGAAAAGATCGACCTAATGAAGTCGGTCTCCTACAAAGATAAGTTATAAAAGTAATCCCTTAAAGAGACCTGACAAAGGTCCGGGAAAGAGGATTACAATAAAAACTTAGAAAGGGACCAACATAAAGAAATCGGTTATAAGGCGCTAAAAATACAAACAAAAGCGAGGAAACCGAGAAACAAGTCGGACCCCCCACAGTCACGACCTCAAAAGGATCCAAGCTACAAACAATAAGAACGAAAGCAATCTAAAGAGGTCAAGCAGCAAGATTCCAACAGATACCTGTTAAAGCACAATGAAAGCATAGTATGATAAAGTTTCAAGAGGCCACCAAAATCAACCTCAGAGAAACCATTTTGTTTTCAAAATAAAGTTGCTAAAAATAGCAACTGGAGTATCAACAGTCAATAAAACATCATTCACAAAAAAGAGTTCAAAGCCCACAAACCGGGCTATTTACACAAATACTTAAAGGAGATCAACCAAGATCTGGAGCCTTCCCGGCAGCATCAGTACGGGGAGAAGGAGGGCAAGTCTGAATAGGCACAGCATCTACAGTTCCATCATCCCGGTTCAGAATCTGGCAATCCGGATCGGATGTAACGGGAGGAACTGAGGAGGTCGACACTTTAAGAGAAGGCACTGAGGGAGGGTCAGCATCATTATCATCCTGGTCATCAGGTACAATCTTACCATCCCTCACAACATTGTCCAGGCTGACGAGAATCAAGTCGGCCTCAGGAGCAACAATCCGGAACTGCTCCATCAGGTTCTCGGAGGCGGCAGTTACGCTGCCCACAAGGTGACCCTGAAGCTCGGCATAATTAACCGAGCAGCTTCCAAATCATCCCGGAGATGCATCAATTCCCTATAAGTTGAGACATAGCTATCCTTATGCTTCAGTGCCATGTCCTCGGCCAACTTCAAAGAAGCAGCCAAGGCAATAGAGCTGGCCTTCTCACCCTCCAGCTCCTTCTCCACCTTCGCCAACTTCACCTCCAACTCATCCTTCAGACCCTTGATCTGATCAAATTCTGACTTGGCCTTCTCCATGAAGGATTTTGTGGCATGAATCGGGATCCCCTGAACTGTTCGGAAAATAGCCGCACCCATATGAGCCATCTTCACACTACTTTTGGTTATAAAATCCAGATGCTGAAGAAGAGACACATCGTCCATGGAAAGCCCACCATAGGGGACAATTTGCTGGTCAACAAACTTGATAGCATCAAAGTCCGGGACATCCAGGTTAAAGGGCTCAGATGTTTTTTCTTTTTGAAGGGAGGGACACCAGAAGCAACGACAGAAGTCTGAGGAGGATCGACCTGATGAAACTGAGGAGTAGAAATTACTTTCCTCGGCCCGAGAGAACTCGGCACAGGAGGCTTCACTGGGACCTGAGAAGATCCCTCGTCGGCCACTTTGGCCGAGATGTTCAGAGTAGCAGTTGCCTTCTTTGCCCTTTTAAAGGCCTTCATGGAGTCGTTGTTCTTTGACATCTCTACAAAATTAGCCACAGCAAAGAGTTACGGTCATAAACAAGAGGAAGAAAAAATTAAGAAACAAGTATAAGAGACAAGTCAGACAAGTACCCAAACAGTCCGAACCAAGGACGGGTCATACAAAAACCTTTTTGTTTCAAGATGGGGTGGTTTCCCCCATAGATCCTCAAGAACAACAACAAAGGCACACTCAACATCATCAAGCATCTCCCAGGTATAGCGAGACACTCTCACATCCCTCTGCCACTCTAGAGGGAAAGAAGGCTCATCATTTTCATCAAGAAAAAAGGGGCGGGCCCCCTCGACAGCACGAACCTTAAAGAAGTAATTCTTGAAGTCCTTAAAGGACTCATCATACATAGCAAAATCTTTGTGGCCCTGGGCGGACCTGAAGGAAACCCATGAAGCTTTCTTTTTTGAAGAACTACTAGGCTTGGCGGAAACAAACAAATAAAGGAAAAGAGTCTGGGAAGGTGTTACATTTAATTCACGGCAGAGAAGTTGAAAAATTTTAATAAAACCCCAGGAATTAGGGTGAAGCTGGGATGGGGCAATATTACACGACCACAACAGGTCGGTCTCGAAAGCAGTAAAAGGAAAAGTAACGTTCAACTGGCTGAAGAAGTATTCATAGGCATAGAAGAAGGGACACTCCCTCTCAATGGAAGTCGGAAAACAAACTCTCTCATCAGAATCAGGAGCAACAAGCTCGTAATCCTCCTCACAGGCGTTGTTACCACAAATCCTATGGCGCTTCCTCAGCTCTGTGCAAAACTCAGCATCCACAACAGAAACACACAACAAAACAAGGAGTCCAGCCAATCGAACATCCCCTCGGGAACTCTGGAAGACATCTCTACAATGTTATTGCGAGAAGACATGATGCCAACTAACCCTACAAGTAAGAAAAAAAGATGGGGTTACCACAAACATCTCGGACAAAGGGAGAAAACAACTCGGTCAATACTTCTCAGGTGATGGAACAAAGAAAAGGAAAACCCCAAGACTTAAACCAAAGTCCTGGGGCATCCATTGGAAGCAGTAACAAAGCAAGGTTTCCAGAAATCAATCTACAAGCTTACATCCCAGAATGTCTCAAAAAGAAATTCAAAAAAAAAAACAACAAACACCTTTCTTCAAGGAGAAATACAAAAATCGTTACATTCTACCAAACACGCCAAGCAGAGACCATTAAAGATGCAACCTTTTTTCAAGATCAGACAAAAAGCAAACAAAGCGAGGAACAGACGCAGATGTTTTATCAAGTATCAGGCAGGAAAAAACCCTAAGCGATAATAAAACCCTAGAAAGCCTCAACGAAAAAGCCAAGACAATGCATAAAAGAAAGACAGGAAGACCATGTTACAGTGACAAGCAAATACAAGACTTTGAAAAGATTCAAACTTTCAAACATTCAAACATGCAAAATCAAAGCTTCACCAAAAATTGAAAACGAAGCTACAAGAAAGCCAATACTTACCAGGAAAAGAACAGCAAGCTTCGAGGAAATTGAAGATGGAGACGAAATCTGGGACGCCCTCTCACAAGCAAAAACGCGAACAAAGAGCAATGTCGCAGAAGAGAAAACACGAAAACTACAAACTCCAAGAGAAAGCAGAAGCGTAAGCGAAAGAACAGAAAGCAAAGAGAGCGGAGAAAAGAAGTTACGAAAAGGCTAAAGGAGAAAAACCGTTTCTGGGTTTTCAAAATCAAAGTAAAGAACCAAAGGGAAACGTGGCAATCAATGCTCAAATTAAAGAGGGCATTAAACCCTCGCACGTTCCCAGAAAAGCGCCGATATAAAAGCGCGCGTCTTTAGAAGAAACGTTCTACATTCAAAGCTGCTACAAAGGAGTCGACAAAATGCTTGAGTTCGGCTTCACCAAAGAAAGACCGAAGTCAAGGACTCGATCTCAAAAAGAAGACCGAGCTCAAGCAGAGGCACTGTTCATATTCTGGGTCGAGTTGTCCGACCCGGGATGTTCTACAGACGAAGCGACCGACCTCTTCAGGTCAGGACAATCCGACCTCTTCTCAAAGAGCTCGGCCAAGTCACGAGAAAGCCCAAACAAAGGGCCCAAATAGAGGAACACGCCCCATATCCTAAGGCAGCCCAAGCCTACAAGAGAAGGGCGGTTCCCTTGAAGATAAGATGAGTGGTGCGCGAAATTGTGAACAATACTTTTCACAACTCTCATAATCCCCGGTCATGAACCCCAAAAACTTTGGTGTTCAATACCATGGCATTACACAACTTCGCACAACTAACCAGCAAGTGCACTGGGTCGTCCAAGTAATAAACCTTACACGAGTAAGGGTCGATCCCACGGAGATTGTTAGTATTGAAGCAAGCTATGGTCATCTTGTAAATCTTAGTCAGGCAAACTCAAATGGTAATGGTGATGAACGAAAATAACAAAAAGGTAAAGATAGAGATACTTATGTAATTCATTGGTAGGAACTTCAGATAAGCGCATGAAGATGCCTTCCCTTCCGTCTCTGTGCTTTCCTACTGTCTTCATCCAATCCTTCTTATTCCTTTCCATGGCAAGCTTGTGTAGGGTTTCACCGTTGTCAATGGCTACCTCCCATCCTCTCAGTGAAAACGATTGCATATGCTCTGTCACAGCACGCGGAATTCAGCTGTCGGTTCTCGGTCAGGCCGGAATAGAATCCATCGATTCTTTTGCGTCTGTCACTAACGCCCCGCCCGCTAGGAGTTTGAAGCATGTCACAGTCATTCAATCATTGAATCCTACTCAAAATACCACAGACAAGGTTAGACCTTCCGGATTCTCTTGAATGCCGCCATCAGTTCTTGCCTATACCACGAAGATTCCGGTTAAAGAATCCAAGAGATATTCACTAGAGCCTTGGTTGCTTGTAGAACAAAAGTGGTTGTCAGTCACCTTGTTCATGGGTGAGAATGATGATGAGTGTCACGGATCATCACATTCATCAAGTTGAAGAACAAGTGATATCTTAGAACAAGAACAAGTGTAATTGAATGGAAGAACAATAGTAATTGCATTAATACTCGAGGTACAGCAGAGCTCCACACCTTAATCTATGGTGTGTAGAAACTCCACCGTTGAAAATACATAAGAACAAGGTCTAGGCATGGCCGTGAGGCCAGCCTCCCAATGATCTAAGATAGCATAAAAATGTAGATAGCTACCCCGATGTCCTAATACAATAGTAAAAGGTCCTACTTATAGAAAACTAGTAGCCTAAGGTTTACAGAAATGAGTAAATGACATAAAAATCCACTTCCGGGCCCACTTGGTGTGTGCTTGGGCTGAGCAATGAAGCATTTTCGTGTAGAGACTCTTCTTGGAGTTAAACGCCAGCTTTTATGCCAGTTTGGGCGTTTAACTCCCATTTGGGTGCCAG
This sequence comes from Arachis hypogaea, assembly GCF_003086295.3. Taxonomy (NCBI): domain Eukaryota; kingdom Viridiplantae; phylum Streptophyta; class Magnoliopsida; order Fabales; family Fabaceae; genus Arachis; species Arachis hypogaea. The sequence continues at coordinate 60,644,592 of NC_092039.1, forward strand.
TTCCGGCGTTTAACGCTGGAATTCTTGAAGGTTAATTTGAGCGCCGGTTTGGGCCATCATATCTTGGGCAAAGTATGGACTATCATATATTGCTGGAAAGCCCAGGATGTCTACTTTCCAACGCCGTTGAGAGCGCGCCAATTGGGCTTCTGTAGCTCCAGAAAATCCACTTTGAGTGCAGGGAGGTCAGAATCCAACAGCATCTGCAGTCCTTTTTAGTCTCTGAATCAGATTTTTGCTCAGGTCCCTCAATTTCAGCCAGAAAATACCTGAAATCACAGAAAAACACACGAACTCATAGTAAAGTCCAGAAAAGTGAATTTTAACTAAAAACTAATAAAAATATACTAAAAACTAACTAGATCATACTAAAAACATACTAAAAACAATGCCAAAAAGTGTATAAATTATCCGCTCATCACAACACCAAACTTAAATTGTTGCTTGTCCTCAAGCAACTGAAAATCAAATAAGATAAAAAGAAGAGAATATGCAATGAATCCCAAAAGCATCTGTGAAGATCAGTATTAATTAGATGAGCGGGGCTTTTAGCTTTTTGCCTCTGAATAGTTTTGGCATCTCACTCTATCCTTTGAAATTCAGAATGATTGGCTTCTTTAGGAACTTAGAATCCAGATAGTGTTATTGATTCTCCTAGTAGAGTATGATGATTCTTGAACATAGCTACTTATTGAGTCTTGGCTGTGGCCCAAAGCACTCTGTCTTCCAGTATTACCACCGGATACATACATGCCACAGACACATAATTGGGTGAACCTTTTCAGATTGTGACTCAGCTTTGCTAAAGTCCCCAATTAGAGGTGTCCAGGGTTCTTAAGCACACTCTTATTTGCCTTGAATCACAACTCTCTTTTTTTTTTTCGTTTTCTTCTTTTTTTTTTTGAATAGAAATGCTTTTTCTTGCTTCAAGAATCATTTTGATGATTTTTCAGATCCTCAGTAACATGTCTCCTTTTTCATCATTCTTTCAAGAGCCAACATTTATAAACCACAAATTCAAGATACATATGCACTGTTTAAGCATTCATTCAGAGAACACGAGTATTGCCACCACATCAAAATAATTAAACTATTATAAAATTCAAAATTCATGCAATTCTTTCCTTTTCAATTAAGCACGTTTTTATTAAGAGAGGTGATGGATTCATAGGACATTCATAACTTTAAGGCATAGACACTAAGACACTAATGATCACAAGACACAAACATAGATAAACATAAGCATAAAATTCGAAAAACAGAAGAATAAAGAACAAGGAAATCAAAGAACGGGTCCACCTTAGTGATGGCGGCTCTTTCTTCCTCTTGAAGATCCTATGGAGTGCTTGAGCTCCTCAATGTCTCTTCCTTGTCTTTGTTGCTCCTCTCTCATGATTCTTTGATCTTCTCTAATTTCATGGAGGATGATGGAGTGTTCTTGGTGCTCCACCCTTAGTTGTCCCATGTTGGAACTCAATTCTCCTAGGGAGGTGTTTAGTTGCTCCCAATAGTTTTGTGGAGGAAAGTGCATCCCTTGAGGTATCTCAGGGATCTCATGACGAGTGGGATCTCTTGTGTGCTCCATCCTTTTATTAGTGATGGGCTTGTCCTCCTCAATGGGGGTGTCTCCCTCTATGTCAACTCCAACTGAATAACAGAGGTGACAAATGAGATGAGGAAAGGCTAACCTTGCCAAGGTAGAGGACTTGTCCGCCACCTTATAGAGTTCTTGGCTATAACCTCATGAACTTCTATTTCTTCTCCAATCATGATGCTATGGATCATGATAGCCCGGTCTATGGTAACTTCGGACTGGTTGCTAGTGGGAATGATTGAGCGTTGTATAAACTCTAACCATCCTCTAGCCACGGGCTTGAGGTCATGCCTTCTCATTGAACCGGCTTTCCTCTTGAATCTCTCTTCCATTGGGCGCCCTCTTCACATATGACTGTGAGGACTTGGTCCAACCTTTGATCAAAGTTGACCCTTCTAGTGTAAGGATGTTCATCTCCTTGCATCATAGGCAAGTTGAACGCCACCCTCACACTTTCCGGACTAAAATCCAAGTATTTCCCCCGAACCATAGTGAGATAATTCTTTGGATTCGGGTTCACACTTTGGTCATGGTTCTTGGTGATCCATGCATTGGCATAGAACTCTTGAACCATCAAGATTCCGACTTGTTGAATGGGTTGGTTAGAACTTTCCAACCTCTTCTTGGGATCTCATGTGGATCTCCGGATCTTCACCCTTTTTGAGTGAAAAAGGGACCTCGGGATCACCTTCTTCAAGGCCACAACTTCATAGAAATGGTCTTGATGCACCTTGAGATGAATCTCTCCATCTCCCATGACTCGGAGGTGGAAGCTTTTGCCTTCCCTTTCCTCTTTCTAGAGGTTTCTCCGGCCTTGGATGCCATATTGGTTATGGAAAACAAAAAGCATGCTTTCACCACACCAACTTAAATGTTTGCTCGTCCTCGAGCAAAAGAAGAAAGAAGAGTAGAAGAAGAAGAAATGGAGGAGAGGGAGATGGCGTTGTGGTTTGGCCAAAAGGGGAGAGAAATGGTGTTTATGGTGTGTGAAATGAGGAGTGAGAGGGTTTATATAGGAGTGGGTAGAGGGATGTTCGGCCATTTGAGGGTGGGTTTGGGTGGGAAAGTGGTTTGAATTTGAATGGTGAGGTAGGTGGGGTTTTATGAAGGATGGATGTGAGTGGTGAAGAGAAAGATGGGATTTGATAGGTGAAGGGTTTTTGGGGAAAGGGTGTTGAGGTGATGGTGAATGGGTGAAGAGAGAGAGAGTGGTAGGGTAGGTGGGATCCTGTGGGTCCACAGATCCTGAGGTGTCAAGGAAAGTCATCCCTGCACCAAATGGCATTCAAATCACGTTTTGAGCCATTTCTGGCGTTAAACGCCGGGCTGGTGCCCATTTCTGGCGTTTAACGCCAGCTTCTTACCCATTTCTAGCGTTTAACGCCAGTCTGGTGCCCCTTCTGGCGTTAAACGCCCAACAGCTAACCTCACTGGCGTTTAAACGCCAGTGGGTGCGTCCTCCAGGGTGTGCTGTTTTTCTTCCTGTTTTTCATTCTGTTTTTGCTTTTTTTCATTAATTTTGTGACTTCTCATGATCATCAATCTACAAAAAACATAAAATAACAAAAGAAAATAGTTAATTATAAAACATTGGGTTGCCTCCCAACAAGCGCTTCTTTATTGTCATTAGCTTGACAGAGACTCTCATGGAGCCTCACAGATATGCAGAGCCATGTTGGGACCTCCCAACACAATTAGAGTTTGATGTGGGGGTTCAACACCAAACTTAGAGTTGGTTGTGGCTCCCAACACCAAACTTAGAGTTTGACTGTGGGGCTCTGTTTGGCTCTGTTTTGAGAGAAGCTCTTCATGCTTCCTCTCCATGATGACAGAGGGATATCCTTGAGCCTTAAACACCAAGGATTCTTCATTCACTTGAATGATCAACTCTCCTCTATCACATCAATCACAGCCTTTGCTGTGGCTAGGAAGGGTCTGCCAAGGATGATGGATTCATCATGCACTTCCCAGTCTCTAGACTATGAAATCAGTAGGGATGTAATGGTCTTCAACTTTAACCAGAACATCCTCTACAAGTCCATGGGCTTGTTTTCTTGAATTGTCTGCCATCTCTAGTGAGATTTTGCAGCTTGCACCTCAAAGATCCCTAGCTTCTCCATACAGAGAGAGGCATGAGGTTTACACTTGACCCTAAGTCACACAAGCCTTTTTGAAGGTCATGGTGCCTATGGTACAAGGTATTGAAAACTTCCCAGGATCCTGTCTCTTTTGAGGCAGTTTCTGCCTAGACAAGTCATCCAGTTCTTTGGTGAGCAAGGAGGTTATCCTCCAAGTTCATTTCCAAATAACTTGTCATTCAGCTTCATGATTGCTCCAAGGTATTTAGCAACTTGCTCTTCAGTGACATACTCATCCTCTTCTGAGGAGAATACTCATCAGAGCTCATGAATGGCAGAAGTAAGTCCAATGGAATCTCTATGTCTCAGTTTGGCCTCAGATTCCCATGGTTCCTCATTGGGGACTCAGTGGAGGCCATGGACGTCCATGAGGCGTCCTCAGTGGCGTTCACTGCCTCTTCTCCTTCCCAAAATTCGGCCATGTTGATGGCCTTGCACTCTCCTTTTGGATTTTCTTCTGTGTTGCTTGGGAGAGTACTAGGAGGGGAGTTCAGTAATTTTCTTGGCTCAGCTGGCCCACTTGTCCTTCCAAATTTCTGATGGAGGACCTTGTTTCAGTCATGAAACTTTGAGTGGTTTTGATTAGATCAGAGACCATGGTTGCTAAGTCAGAGGCATTCTGCTTAGAGCTCTCTGTCTGTTGCTGAGAAGATGATGGAAAGGCTTGCTATTGCTAAACCTGTTTCTTCCACCATTATTGTTATTGAAACCTTGTTGAGGTCTCTGTTGATCCTTCCACGAAAGATTTGGATGATTCCTCCCATGAAGGATGTAGGTGTTTCCATAGGGTTCTCCCATGTAATTCACCTCTTCCATTGAAGGGTTCTCAGGATCATAAGCTTCTTCCTCAGATGAAGCTTCCTTAGTACTGCTTGGTGCATTTTGCATTCCAGACAGACTTTGAGAAATCATATTGACTTGTTGAGTCAATATTTTGTTCTGAGCCAGTATGCATTCAGAGTGTCAATCTCAAGAACTCCTTTCTTCTGACTAGTCCCATTGTTCATAGGATTTCTTTCAGAAGTGTACATGAATTGGTTATTTGCAACCATTTCAATCAGTTCTTGAGCTTCTGCAGCATCTTCTTCAAATGAAGAGAGCCTCCAGCAGAGCTATCAAAGACATCTTGGACAGTTCAGAGAACCATCATAGAAAATACCTATGATGCTCCATCAGAAAGCATGCCAGAGGGACACTTTTTGATTAATTGTTGTATCTTTCCAAGCTTCATAGAGGATTCTCCTTCCTTCTGTCTGAAGGTTTGGACTTTCCACTCTAAGCTTACTCAATTTTTGAGGTGGAAAGAACTTGCCAAGAAGGCATTGACTAGCTTTTCCCAAGAGTCCAGCTTCTTTAGGTTGAGAGTCCAACCATGTCTAGCTTGTCTCTTACAGCAAAAGGAATAGCATTAGTCTGTAGCCTCAGGTCAACCCCATTAGTCTTAACAGTGTCACAGATTTGCAAGAACTCAGCTAAAAAACTGATGAGGATCTTCCAATGGAAGTCATGGAACTGGAATTCTGTTGCATTAGAGAAACTAATTGAGCTTAAGCCAAATTGTTGCTCCAATGGCAGGGAAAGATGCTCTCCCATAGAAACGGGAGAGGTGCAGTAAAGTCACAGACTTCCTTGCATTGTTGCTTGTTGGTTGTGTTTTTTTTTTTCTCGGTCTTAATTGTGTTTCTTTTCTTTTTAAGTTTTCAGGTCAGGTTCCCTCAAAAATTTTTGTTTGCTTTGGGGGGCTTATCTTAGTCACAGTATAGAGATTCCTTTATGTGTCAGAGGAAAAGAAGAGTAGAAGACAGAAGTAGAAAATTCGAACTTATCAAAGAAGATGGAGTTCGAATTTTGCATTAAGGGATAATGTTAGTCCATAAATAGAAAGATGTGATAAGGAGGGAAGTAATTTTCGAAAATTAAGTGAAAAAATTTTGAAAACATTTTTGAAAAACATTACTTAATTTTCGAAAATGAAAGTGGAAAAGAAATCAAGTGATTTTTGAAAAGATTTTGAAATTAGAAATCAAAAAGATTTGATAGAAAACTATTTTGAAAAAGATGTGGTTAAGAAGATATGATTGGTTTTGAAAAAAAATGTGATTGAGAAGATATGATTTGAAAAACATTTTAAAAGATTTGATTTGAAAATTAAAAACTTGACTAACAGAAAAGATATGATTCAAACATTAAACCTTTCTCAATAGAAAAGGCAACATACTTGAAATGTTGAATCAAATCATTAATTGTAGCAAGTATCTTTAAAAATGGAAAGAAATTGGTTTTGAAAAAGATTGATTGAAAAATTGATTTGAAAAAGATTTGATTTTGAAAACTTAGAAAAAAAATTTGATTTGAAAACAAAATCTTCCCTTCTAGCCATCCTGGCATTAAACGCCCAGAATGGTGCACATTCTGGCGTTTAATGCCCAAAATGCTACCCTTTTGGGCGTTAAACGCCCAACCAGGTACCCTGGCTGGCGTTTAAACGCCAGTCTGTCCTTCTTCACTGGGCGTTTTGAACGCCCAGCTTTTCTGTGCAATTCCTCTGCTGTATGTTCTGAATCTTCAATTCTCTTTATTATTGACTTGAAAAGACACAAATTAAAAATATTTTTGGATTTTTAATAAGGAAAAATCAAATGCAACAAGAATCAAATAACAATGCATGCAAAACACCAAACTTAGCAGTTTGTATACTACTGGCACTAACAAAATGAAAATGCATATGAGACACTCAAAAACACTCAAGTCAA